>NW_028281099.1:0-30834 GCF_059751285.1 Brachycentrus maculatus
TCCCCAACCCAACCCCCAACCCCAACCCAACCCCAACCCCAACCCCAACCCCAACCCCAACCCCAACCCCAACCCCAACCCCAACCCCAACCCCAACCCCATAGGGAAATTTTCTCCTGAGGAATTATTATAGCATTTTATATTTATATTCAAATTATTCCAGTTGTTTAAATATCTAACATACATTTGAGCACCCATATATGTTTCATTACACGAATTTAGTTTTAAGAGCAACAACAAAGGATATGGACTTGGGTGTGAGGGACACATGCTTGGTTTCATTAGATGATTGTGTTTATACTAAAATTATAAAAATATATATCCGTTATGAAAAGCATTAAGCGAGTCGCAGTTCCTACCAAATCGAAGGAGAGGATGCTCTTGACGGCTGACGTCAGTAATGTTCTACAGGCCCTCAATCGTAGCAATTTTTGGAAAAATTCCACCAATAAACTCAATATTTCCAAGAGCATTAAACCTGCAGGAACACTAAATGCCAATCTCAACACGAACCAGATGACTGAAGATGAAATCGATGGCCTCTTCGAAAGCAAACCAAAAATCATAGTTAAAACGGATATTGCGATTTCTGAACGCAGAGATTTCATTAACGAAATTGGGTTTTTAAAAACTGCAGATTCCTATGACCGGCTGCTTTCTGGGCTGCAGGGCAAAGAATCTAACGGCGTCAATTAAGACTCTGTATAATAATAAAATCGAAACAACAAAAAATAAGACCTGACTCAGAAATTCAAGCAGAATTTTTTGGTCGGGAAAATAATAGGGGAAGGAGCTTATGCTTCAGTCCGAGTCGCAATCTATAAAACTATCAATAAGAAGGTCGCCATAAAGGTATATGAAAAGAACAGGATAAAAGAGCCTCAGAGAAAAAAATCAGTAAGAAGATAAATTCGAATTCTTCAGGAACTAGATCATAAAAACATCGTCAAAATCTACGATGTGGTCGAAACGAACAACCATCTGAACATTGTGATGGAGTATCTAGACGGCATATCCCTGAATAGCTACTTAAAGCAGTCGTCAAGTAATGGTAATGTAATATTAGGTCACCGCATCCCCGAGAATAAATGCAAAAGGATTATTAAGGGACTCGCTTCGGCTCTTAAATACTTGCACCAGATGTATGTTGCGCATCGGGATCTAAAACTAGAGAATGTGATCCTAGGTGAGAACTTGGATCCCAAGCTCATTGACTTCGGATTCAGCACTTGCCTGAACAAAAACAAAAAGATCAAGATATTCTGTGGCACTCCCAGCTATATGGCCCCTGAAATTGTACAAAAGAAGGAGTATATCGGAGAAATGGCAGACGTATGGGCCTTAGGAGTGCTCTTGTTCGTCTGCATCACAGGGTTTTTTCCCTTTAAAGGATCCACGGACCAAGAACTCTACCAAAAAATTAATAAGGCTGACTACTCCAAATCTGAATTATCATTCTCCAAATAAATATCTGATTTAATCAGTAAAATGCTGAAAGTCAATCCCTAAGAACGAATCACAGCGCATTAGGTACTTTTTCTCATTATTTAGATCCTGCAGCATCCTTGGTTTAAGAGCGAGAACATGAACCCCAGCAAGCGTTCCAACCCACACTCCAACGCCCATTCCAACACGCATTCGAATACCCATTCAAACACACAGACTACCCAAACGAACACACAGGCCTCACAGTCCAAAAAAAGAAGAACAGTGAAATAATCAGTTTCTAACTAATATAAAAAACGGATTGCTACAATTTCATCACTGAAATCCAAAGAATCTTATACAAATAAGGAAGTCATTCGCTTAACAGAAACCTATAAATAGAATCTGAAGCTTTAATTGCGTGTCGCAAAGTAGTCGCCTATCATATCGTACAACAACACCTGCACAAACAGAAAGTTTTAGAAATAAAATGTGTCGAAGACTTTCATAAAAGTCGACAAAGATCGGACACATACAAGGCTCGAGACTTCCGGGCTCATTAACAGCAGTAATGGCAATATTCAAAAGATGCGGAAAGATAAAGATAAAAAGAAAAAGTGAATTCCAAATGCTCGACTCCTTGAAACCACCCGAACAAAATAATAAAATGGAAAGTTAAATAGCAAGTAGAAGCATTTATGATATGATTATATTTTTTCGGTGCATATCATCCTGTAATCTATATCTTTATATCTACATATCTATATTTCTGTATATCTATATCTATATCTATATATCTGTATATCTATATTCGAGACGATGATAAGACACTTAAGTTTATGGCCAAGAATCGAATACGTACGCTACTGTGTTAGATTCAGGAGGATATAGATCGTGTTATTGATTAATTGAGGCCTAAATTATGAAGTTATATAATTATATCATGATCTCTTTTCGGTATAAATCGGTAACTCGGCAGGTTAAAATCAAGACGAAGAGATAACTAAACGAAAGGATGTCCTCCTGGTTGCAAGGAATATTTGGGATTAGAAACCCTATTGTAGGTTTCAAAGTTCCGGGCAGTATCCACTTTTTAAATTAGACAAGTACTATGACCCTGAGACCTTTTATTCTCACAAGGACAGGTTTTTTGGGCAAACTGTGGACATCATCGAAGCCAACGACCAACTCGAAATCTCATGTATATTTGCCAACCATCATTTAGTCATTTCGGACAACCTCAACTCGTCGTCCTTTATCAAGCTCGGCCAACCTTCAACTTAAAATAAATAGCTCTTTTCTGAAGAGTGCAAGGTCTTCGAGAATGACGAATAGAACATCAAAATCGTCAGTGACCTCAAATCCCTCGAAAGCAAGCTTCAAGACAATTGCAATTTAGTGATATTCTTCAACGTGCACCAAATATACCGCAAAGAAGTCAGTGAGTCGTCCTCGTATCTCAAGCACCACAACCATGATTTCAAAGTGAACCTCTACATGAAGACTAGCACCGAGAGCTCGGTCCCTCAACCAAAGTATTCAATTTACATCGGTAAAAGGCTGATTGTGAACTTGAACATGACAAGATAGTATAAAGAGACCATCCAAATGATCATCGATAGGTACGCCAGGAAAATCGAAAGCATCAAAGACAATTAGAAAGGGAGGACTGACACTTTGAAGTTCTTCGACAAAACTGACAAGTTTGAGCGGGGGGAGGAAAGAGAGCAAATATACAAGGCATCCTACGAGCAGGAGAATTAGGCGCCATCCTTTACCACTTATCAGCTGCAGGAGAGGTTGAACCAGGAAACCTGCCAAGAGTATCTGCTCAAAATGTACCAATAAAAGCTCCTCAAAAAGTATGAGTATCTGAAGCTGTCCGAAAAGTGCGAGGAGAATTTTGTCGAGTTCTACAGAATTTTCTGTGAAGGAGCAATTGATAATGACTACGAAAACTTCAGGAATTAGATCCTCCTCAAGGTCGAGAACAACCTCGAAATTTTACTCAGTAACGTCGACTAAATGGACATCTCTCGACCCATTTCCAGGTAGGAGCAAAGAAATCAAAACTTGAAGAAGTCTGTATCCAACATCGAAATCGTGAAGGTCTAGAATTACTTCGAAATCCTCGACCAACTGAAGAAACTGCTTAATTCTCGCATTATCAACGAAATCAAATCAGAGCTCCTGGATTAGAACGAACTTATCTTTTTACACTTCGGGGATTATTTGTCGAGGAAAATATCGAAAGAGTAACTGGCTACATCTCTCAGTAGTGCCCTCTAAAGCAGTGCTGCAAAAAAGCCGACATCTTGGCGTCTTGCCAGGTCTGCAAATAAAGCATCCGCTAATTTGGATGGGGCAATTAGTGCTATCTCCCCTCTTGTTGAAGAGCCTGCCGAACCGATAAGGTTCATGGATTTCGGCCAAAAGAAAGACAAAGATATGGGTTAAATGCATTAAAAGTAAAAAAATGAAGCCAAAGAAACTCCACCAATGTTCGGCTCCTCCAAAAACCAAAACAACTTTTCTCCAATCAAATACATGTCAGATATAGAAAGTAACTACAAACAAGCCTGGAGCAGACTCGAAAGCAAGGCAAGCATGTTCGAGCCTGAATAGTATGGTCTGTTGTATCACTATTTGCAAACGAGAGATGACAGCATCTCCAATATAATTCAGTAACTGTAATGGAATGAACAGAGCTCCATCGAACGACTCAAGGAGCACTTGGCTGCGAGAATTTAATAAATTTATCGCCAGAATTTCACTATTTAATAGATAGGCATACTTTAATCGAGTAAAAACAACCATGAATTCGATTGCGTTTACCAAAATTTTAAGTATGAGTCTGATTTGAATGCATTTTTGGCAGCTTTGAAGTCCGAAATAGCCTTTGCTCAGAATTCCCCCTCTAGCTCGAAAGGCCTCAACAAGAAGAAATCAGCTGGTCAGTTACTGGGCGTTAATTTCAAATAAAAAAACAAGCGTAGATACTCAGATGAGCATGAAGTTGCAATAGCCCCATCTCCAAAATCATCATGTAACTCATTACTAATTCTGCTATAGTCTCCCGCGATCGATCCATCGAAGCAATCTTCAATTTGAACATAATGAATTCGTTTTGGAGTGAGTAGTTCTAAAAGATGCTCGAACACTGTGAGTTCGATGAGAGGCACAAAGAGCAGTATCTCAGAAATGCTTTTAGGTAGGGGAACCCAGCGGTCTTTAAGTGGATCCACAAGTTCATCAGGAATTAATTGTTGCCTGCTGACATCAATGAGATGAAGTAAGTTTAGCATAAGTCAGGAAAGACACAAGCATTAGTGAAAATGAGTACAAAATAGGGGCGAAGATCGCGCCAATTTTGAATATACTCCTCTCCACCTTGGTCGAAGAGGGCTCAGTGTCCGAGAAGATCAAACAATGGTGTCTAGCAGAGCTCATCGATACAAACCGGACCGTCATCGCAATCGTCGAGCTCTACATCCAAACAAGTACGAGTCACTATAAATAGACGACTAAAAATAGTTCCTATAGAATCTCATCATGGCCTTCCAAAATCTCAACTCCGACATGCAATTCTATCGCGTTTATCTGAAGAGACTCGAAAAGTTACTAAAATAGATTTCCTGTTCAGATGAGATCAGCATGCAAATATTCAGATTTTACCCCAAACAAATCGAGGCGTTGTGCGAACTGTACTATGTCACTGGTGACCTCGAAGATTTATTGTAGACTTTAGATATAATGCACGCATTAGAAACAAATCGGCAGAAGTTGACGGTTGCTACACTCAACTTTTCAGGAATAAACATGAATCCGTTTGAATACCACGACAATAGTGAAGAGCTACACAAAATTAATGAAATTATGAAAGGCATCATTACCAACGAGCCAGTCCGCCAGTATTACATCGACTCCAAAATATCAAAAATAGATAAGGAATTAACTGCACATCTGATGCCGATGTCAATCAGATTAGGCACATAATGCTACGATGAGAACTAAAAGCTTCTCACAAAGTAGTAGTATATAAAGAAGTGGCTGGATCGGTTTTAAAATCAAGCCTCCCCAAAGCTTAAGTAACAAGAACAAATCACAAGGGAACAAGCTGCGATATTTGACTACTACTGTTATATTTCGGTGATTTCCTATGTGTATGAAATTCAATTCAATCGAGAGTACAGCTTCGATGTCAATATCAAGTAGCTTGATTCGAACAAACTCAAATAATTTCTAATCTACATGTTCGATCGACCCAGCAGTAAGTCAGAAACAAAGCAGGAGCTCATCTTGGAGTATCTCTATAAGAATTAAATCGATGTGTTCTTCATCCAAGAGGCAGGGTCCATTAACTGGGGGGAGTCTCTCATACACAATTACCGCTGGGAGAAAAAGGAAGACTCAGTTATTATCTACAAAACTGATAAGATTGGTGAAATAAAGCACAACCCAGCAATCTAGAAGTACGCCTAGCGGTTGTAATTTAATGAGGATTCTGTCTTCCTATTCAGCACTCGAGGATATCTCCTGGTCTCAGGGCATTTGAGCGCGAAAGATAAAAAGACAGCACAAGCAAAGTAAGCTTTTAAAGTGCTGGAGTAGCTCCGAGTTTAGCATCCTCTGCTTAAGATCATTGTCGGAATCGACGCCAATCATTACCTTGGAGATTATGAGTAATAGAATACATTGAACACTGTCCCAGCTTCTGCAAATTAAGTCACCTCCACCAAACAGAGAACCTATATGCAGGTGCAGTTTAATAAATCCGATACATTCACGAGCATGACGAAAGACCATATTTTAACAAATTTAAAGATAAAGAGCTATTCCATTAATGCTATCGATGGCACTACTGCGAAGGATGGGTAGTTGCTGCCAAATAGGAGGCATCCATATGACCATTTTGTTGTTCCCCCAACCCCAACCCCAACCCCAACCCCAACCCCAACCCCAACCCCATTTGCTGTAGATGTTGAATGTCGAGATGTATGATGCAATTCTATATAATAGTCTATAATTAGTATACAATTGCAATATATAATTCGAGAGGTCATCGCCAGACACGGCTCGCATTGCGTTTATTAGATGCGCTGATGTTTTTTCTATTTGCAGATTCGGAGACCTCGTCATAGAGGATTGCAAACTTGCCGACCCTATTGGCTTGGCAAGTGTTTGTTCCATACTTCCCGGATTCGTCTCCCCAGTCTTCGGGGATCACTATTTCATAGACATTCTTGATAACTTCCATCTTGAGGGCATGATCAGTTTTGGTGGTGGTGCTGAGGCTTGGCGAGGAGTTGATTTCGATGAGCCAGGGTTTGCATGTTTCGTCTAGGAGGACGTCGAAGCCATACATTTCAAAACAGTGCTTATCGTTGATGATGACAGACTGGACACTCTTGAGGGACATGATGATCAGGTTACTGATATCTTCCAAACACTTCTGCGATTTCTCGACTCCAAATACTGACTCCATGTAGAATTTCAGGCATTTCAGCGACCATTTACCCCCGTGTACCTGACTGTACTTATCGCTGTACTTCTGGATGGCCACGTTCGTCAGATGCACGAACATGTTATCCATCTCAGCCACATCAGAACTGTAAAGCTAGTTGCAGAATCTGGCAAACCCCTCATCGCACATATAGGCCTTGAGGGGGCGATAGGAAGTGACAAGAACTGAATCAACTAATTGGTACCATATAATCTGAGGTCGAACTTCTTGCCTCCCACCAGCATGGGGTTGTCGATATAACGAGAAATCACATAGGTGTCATTGAGATTGAAGTTCTTGAATGCAGCATTGAGGTTGGCCCCAGGCACAATCTTCTTGAGCTGGTTTATCTTTTTGAGCAGGAATATGCCCTGGCCCTGTGATTTGTTATTGGGCTTGACGATCCAGGTCGTGTTTGGATTTTTCTGGAACTACTATAGGAAAATGGTGTATTAATCTCAGTCAACGCAATAGGTACTTGGGAAGGTATAAGTCAATGGAAAGAAATCCATGTGAGCGTTGCCCCATATTTCGTCCTTTGCCAGGTAGTGCTCGTTCTTTTATAACTATTTTTTATATCGCTTGAGGTTCTTGACCATCAGATCCTTCCGGACGAGCTCGTAGTGGTTTGGGTAGTGATTGACGACTTGGGTTTCACTCAGCCTGACTCCTAAATAACGAGACGGGTACCTGATTTGGGGTTGAATAGATTGCGGACTGTCCAAACTGTGGCCCAATAGAAATTCCAGTCATCTTAATCCTTGTCAGCCTTCGTCCATCCCCTCTTCCCAAAGTTCTCGATGACAACTTCCTTATCGAAATCGCTCCTCCATTTCAGCTTTTTTGAATTCATTAATTAATATTGCAAGCCAGCACATCTAAACTGATGCGAGCTATCATATATTTGCAACAATAAACTCAATGTAAAAATTGAAAGTGTACTTGAATAAGCAGGATAAGAGTAGGAAGAATACGATCAATCGAATTAAAGAGCGGATGCTCCACAGTAAGTCATATGTTCTGCAACCTAATTGCGTCTCGCATAATGCTTCCGCATTTCAGAGGCTCTCCAAGCATACCTAATCCCACCATCGCTCTCAGGCCAAAAATGCGAATTCCAAAAGCCATTCATTGTCAAGGGATGCAGCCAAAAGCGAACAAAGACTTGATAGAATCATTAAAAATCCCAAAAATGCCAGCAGTTGCTAAATTCAGTTAAATGCGAGTGTTGGCAGCAAATCGCAACTTGTGGGCATGCACCATAGCTTGAACTCCAGAGAAATTATCGAGAAACTGCGAAAGCCCTTGCCGCAACCTCTCAGCAATATGCCAAAGTCCATGAATAAAATGCGAATTCCAGATTTAGAACATATCAAGCCAAAACAGCATTCCCATAATTTGAGTGTCCGTTCCAATCATCACGCTTCGGCAGATGCCTTATTAAATAGTAATATGCCGCACGAAATTAGTAAATTCAAGCTCCTTCCGTAAACCAGCAATAAGCCAAAGCCTTTCTCTCTGCCCAAAAAATAAACCGACAAGCTAGAGAAGAATGGCAACCCATTCAGCAACCCATCCGGCAACCCATCCGGCAAGCAAAAAAAGCGATCCAAGTCTGCTGCGATCAAGTAGGCCAATAACTCAACCAAATAGGAGAGACATAAAAATATTCCTTACGCAAGGAACAAAGGGAAAAATAACTAGCTTCGCATTAAACAATAATAAAAATAAGAGCCATTCGAAAGAATTGGGTTGAATAGCAGAAACAGTTTGATATTTGAAGCTGCGTTCCGAACAAGAAAGGGAGTTCAAGTTATGAATCCGAACAAAGTCAACCAGGATCGCTTCTTTATCAGCCAAGATAATACAATTGCATATGCAGAAAGTGCGCCTGTATTCCTATATGACCTGTATGCTGTGGCTGACGGGCATGGAGCTTGTGGTCACCATGTCTCGAACCTCATTGTCTAAAATTTATAAAACAAAATCCACCAATACCTCAAACACTATCTGAAAAAATAGTTTCTTTAACATAAGAATATCCTCAAAAGTAAAAGCCAAGGGAATATTAAAGGCATTAAATCTGCATAAAAAATTAGAGAGCACATAATCGCCAAATCTCTCCATAAAGCCTTCCAAGAAATCCAAACTCTGCTCGAGAGGAGTCAAGACTTCAACGCTTAGTTTAGCGGCTCGACATTAGTGACTGTCATTATTGATCGGTACTATGAAACTGAAATCAACGACAACTCCCAAAGCAACAATAAATGTCATTATCGGATCACTTGCGCCAATGTAGGGGACTCCCGTGCGATTGTGGCTCGACAAAGTAAGTTACTTTTAATTAAGTCAATAAACAGAACTGGGAAATAGTGCGTCTTTCTGATGATCATAAGCCGAGTCGGGAGCTCGAAAAAAAGAGAATTCTCGAAGCCGGAGGAAGAGTGGAGAGAGTAAAGGATTCGTTTGGTAACAGCGTGGGTCCCTTAAGGGTTTGGCTCCCCAAAAAAAGTACATTCCAAATTAGTTAGAAATGCAGGGGTTAGCCATGTCAAGGTCCCTTGGTGACAACATCTCGAAGCCAATCGGAGTGACTCATGAGCCTGAGATCTTAAGCCATTAATTAGACAGTCGAGACAAATTTATCTTAATCGCTTCTGATGGAGTTTGGGAGTTCCTGACAAACTATCAGATTCTCACGTTGCTCATTCCCTTCTACAGAGAAGGCAAAATATAAGAGGCCTCTGAGAAAGTCCTACGAGCTGCCTATAACAGCTGGACAATCGAATAGAACACAGTGGTCGACGACATCACATTCATATTAATCTTCATCAAATAAAACCCAGACAAAGAAATCGAATTGCAGAAGATCGAAGTGAATCTTCCTTTGAAATCCCTTCAGCCTGAAAATGCAAGGAGTATGCCCTATTCGAGCAAAACAGAGGAATAGCTAAAAACAATGTTCACCAATACACAAATCCAATAGAACAGTCTGCCAAACAGGTATCTATAAGCAAATACTGACGAAGAGGCCTTATCAGATGGAGAATGAAGCGAAACAAACTATCGATTTGATTATTTCTTATCCTATGATAAAAGTAAAGCTGAAAGTATCGATGCGAACAGTATTTCTCATGATCTATCTATGTGATTTTGTATTTTTGATTATTAGGAGAGAATCAGATTTATTGTGGAGTTTATATATATTTTCTTTTATATTGCCATTAATATTCGCGAGATAGTCAATGATACCTCAATGGTCCGTCACAGAAATTCAGCCTAAGAAAATGTATGAATCTTATTCAACTTAGTGCGTCCATGGATTTCAGTATAATTTCGCCATAGGATACTCTCCAAATATCATAAACCGAAGTGAGCACTCATGAGTTGTATGATGAGTCAGCTAATCCGGTTCCGAATGGGCCACTCGACCCGAGAATGGGAGTTGGCAGCCAATAGTCGATTTGTGGAACTTGCTACCAAAAACTACAGTTTTGCGTCGGACATTTCGGACACACTCATTTATCGCTCCCGATTTACCACATCGGGTATTTCAAGCACCTCGTGGTGATTCTAAAGATGGTCTGCAAACAGTGCTGCAAGATGCTACTGTCCCAAGTCGAAATCGAAAAGAATCTCACCAAGATGAAGAAACTTGAGAATAAGTATATGGATCGAGCAGCGTATTTCAAAAAACTCTATCAAGAAGTCTCCAAGAATCGGCTTTGTCCGCATTGCAAATTCTATAACCCCGTCATTCAGAAAATACCGAAAATTGCAGCCAAAATTGAAGTCCGTCATCCCGCGATGTACTTTGTTCATCTTATTTAGGAAACATGAGATCTTTGACGAGAGAGTGAAGCGCAACATGAAGATCAATGAGAAGGATAAGTAAAAGCTAAAAGGGGATTTTATATTTGAGATGAATCCTTGGGATGCTTTGCACATTCTTCAATCGATCCCACAGAGATAATGGCTACTCTACAACGTTGGTGGTGCCACTAATATGACAAATTTCATCATGAAATAACTGCCTGTTCCTCCGATCTGCATTCGACCGAGCTTAAAACTCTCAACCTCGACTTTATCCAACGAAGACGATCTTACGATGAACATGAAGTACATTATCAAAGTCAACAACGAGATAAATGAGAACATGCTGAAGAAAGGCGACGAGTTTGGCAAAATAAACAAAAGATGGTTTGTGCTGCAATCATACTGGAGTCAATACATTAACAGTTAGACTTCAGGGCTGCCTTTAAACGATTTAAAGTATAAACAAATCAAATCTCTGTGTACAAGGCTCAAAGGGAAGCAAGGGAGGTTCAGACAGAATCTTTCAGGGAAAAGATCCAACTTCACTGCTCGTACTGTTATTTCTCCTGATCCGAATTTGAAGCCTAATTAAGTTATTGTCCCTGAGTTCATTTCCAAAATTGTCACCATCAACGAGACTGTGACACCTTATTCGATTTAAATGCTCAAGGAATGCCTCGAGAGGGCTCAAAAGACAGGAGGGGCCAATTTCGTCTTGAAAAAGAATGGCTAAAAGCTTTTAGTCGGATCGGCGAAATATAAAATACAATTAGAAATTGGGGACATTGTGGAAAGGCATCTGCGGGATGGGGATATTGTAATATTCAACAGGCAGCCCAGTTTGCACAGATTGTCCATGATGGGGTTCCGTGTCATAATAAAGCCTGGGAAGACCCTGCGATTCAATGAATGTGTATGTGCTCCCTTCAACGCAGATTTCGATGGTGATGAGATGAACATTCATATTCCCCAGACCTACGAGGCTCGCTCCGAAGTCCTGCATCTGATGGGAGTCCAAAACAACATAATTACTCCAAAGAGTGGAGAGCCCATTATTGCTCTAATTCAGGACTTCTTGACTACTTCTTTTTTGATTACGAGCAAGGATACGTTTCTAACTCGTTAGTAATTCACTGCTATCCTCGCATATTTTGCAGATGCAAAGGAAATGATTAGCTTGCCACCTCCCGTTATACTCAAACCTTCAACTTTATGGACCGGCAAACAGGTCATAAGCTGCCTGCTGCGGCCCAATCGGTCCTCGCGGGTGATGGTAAACCTCAAAACAAAGTAAAAGAACTATACTGGCAGTAAGGTGATGTGCCTCAAAGATGGGTGGGTTATTTTCAAGAACAGCGAGTTGATTTCAGGGCAGCTCGGCAAAAACACTCTAGGTGGCAACAAAACTGGACTCATTTACACGCTTCTCAGAGACAACACTTCCGAAATAGCATGCGAGGTTATGCATCGCATCTCGAAACTGTCCTCCCGCTGGCTCAGCAATTTCGGCATGACTATTGGAATATCCGATGTCACCCCCACGGATGAACTGTTCGGCCTCAATTTGAAGGTTATCGAGAAGGCCCATCAGTAGTATAGCCGATACCACGAGTAGTATAAATAAGGAAAGCTCGAATCAAAGCCCGGAATGACCGTTCAATAAACTCTATAATCGAACCTCAATCACACTCTCTCAAAGGTAAGGGAGACTGTCGGCGATAATTGCATATCCTATCTTGATCGATACAATAAGCCTCTGATCATGGCATTGTGCGGCAGTAAGGGGTCGCCTGTGAACTTAAGTCAGATGATCGGATGCGTCGGCCAGCAAACTGTCGGGGGTAAGAGAATTAAATATGGCTTTACTGAGAGGACCCTGCCCCATTTCCAAAGACTCGTTGAAACTCCAGAAGCAAGAGGATTCGTTCCCAACAGTTTTTACACGGGCTTGACCCCGACTGAATTTTTTTTCCATACGATGGGCGGCAGGTAGGGCATAATCGATACAGCGGTCAAGACAGCGGACACAGGATATATGCAAAGAAGGTTGATAAAACTGTTATAAGACATTGGAATAATGTACGATAGGACGGTTCGTACTTGTGACCGAAAGGACATTATTCAATTTCGGTACGGAGGCGACGGCCTCGATCCGATGAAGACTTAGGAGAAGGAAACACCCATAAACCTATAAAACTTATAAATCTATGTGAAGGGCCTCATAAATGGAAATTCGAACACCCAAAGATACTTGAAACCATAGTAAATAAGGGAGAAAAGTCGCAAATACGCTGAAGCAATGAAATAGGGGAAAATACTCGGCAAGTTCAATGAGTAAAATTAGCTCCTGTCCAACTTTGCTGTCAAGATTGTAGAGTATTTCGACAACAAAGCCAAGAAGATTGAAAAGGACTCCCGTTACGAAGAGATCGCGAAGATAACCAACACAGACGACAAGATCTATGCAGCGAACTGCTTCAATGGCATAACTGATAAGCAACTTGCTTTATTTTTCAATGTCTTCTGCAAAAAATTACATAAAACGCTCATTGAGCCAGGTTAAGCCATAGGCGCATTGACAGCTCAAAGCATAGGTGAGCCAGCAACTCAAATGACTCTGAAAACATTCCATTTTGCAGGAATATCGAGCATGAATATCACGCAAGGAGTCCCAAGAGTTAACGAAATCATCAACTGCACGAAGAACATTGCGACTCCGATCATCGAAATATCTTTGTTAAAGGGGACAAAAGAAGAAGCGATCAGAGTGAAGAATTCCACATAAAAAATCATCCTTGGCACAATCCTCCACTCAATTGAAGAAATCTATAACGCAAAGCAGTGCAGGCTTCAGCTTCGAATAAGTCCCCAAAAGCTGAAGTAGCTTGAAATTCATATCAACGTTGAATTCATCATGCAAAAGATAATGGTTTTGAAGAGTAAAATCAAAAAGATCTAAAGCTAAAATTAGTATACAATTTCGATCGTGCCTCAGACCAAGACCAATGTGATGTTTTAATTGAAGACTCTGCGCAGAAAGTTGGTCAACATCCAAATAGGGGGCATTTCGACCATCACTCGCGCCCTCATGAGCAAAAAATAATAGAAACATATTGTCTATGCTGAGGGGCTTGGGCTCGGAGATATATTCAAGATCCCTGGGGTCGATTTTAGAAAGACATTTTCCAACCATATCATCGAAGTCGAGGAAGCTCTTGGAGTGGAAGCAGCCAGAAACAGCATCGTGAAGCAGATCACCGAAACCATGAATAACCACGGAGTCAACGTCAATTCGAGGCATATTGCTCTACTGGCCGAGGTTATGACGTGCAAAGGCAAAATTGTCGGATTCACCAGAAACGGGGTGGACAAGATGAAAGATTCAACTCTGATGTTGGCTTCTTTCGAGAAGACAGCCGACTTCCTATTCGACGCAGCCACCCAGGGGAAGCATGACCGCATGAAAGGGGTTTCCGAAAAGATCATCATCGGACAGCCCATCCCTCTCGGCACAGGCATGTTCGATATTCAGCAAGATATCCCTAAGAAATGCATATATGGCAAATGCTGATTCATCATTCAGTTCATAGACTATGTATATTATATCTATTTATCAACCTGAAGCAATCCACTCATCTTATTAATCAAACAAAGCCATGAATAGCGATTCATTGCCTGCCTAAAAGCAGTGATGCCAATTTAACCAGATGCAACTAATTCTCAACCACTCTTTAATTCTGATTTTGTGATAATTGCGTCCTCTATGTTTGAAAGTCGAACGCAATATATCCCATATCCCCAAATCTAAAATACATCCCTCAATTATCCCTCCTTAATTAACTCGTAAAAAAGAGCAGTCCGAATGAATTTACATATTCCTCTCCATAATTAAAATCCCACAAGAATCTAGATTATTATTATTATTATTCTGTCACTTGCAGTTAATTAAGGCATTCATGACACAATTATTTAATGTTATTTTATTGTGATCACATTTTTATAATCTACATTATTTATAATTGAGCGTTATTTGCAACTGGGCGTTATTCGCAATTGGGCGCGATTTCCAATAAGATAAGTTTAAACAATAGATCGATGAAATATGCTCAGAACTGCCTCCTTTTGGAATTTATAGAATCAACAAATAAATAGTTTCATTTTTATTGTGATAAAGCTGCCATGACAACTAAAATCGCACACATACTCAAATTTTGTGAATGACCACCCATATGGGCTCCTGTTAATATTTTTACATTTTTTAATATGATAGTAGGTATAATCATAGTCGGCTGCATGTTTTAAATTACTGACTCTTCAACTAATCAAACTATATGCTTTAATTTATATGCCAAGATGGCCATTGGATTTCAGTCTATCTATCGCGAGATTGTTGGAACTGACGAGGATTTCGATGATTGCCACACTTATTATATTGGTTTTGCTTTCGGCTTATTGCTTTATTTGGGTTATGCACGCGTTGCTTGTGATTCTTTATAAATATTTGACTGCAATTACTGCATGTCTATGTTTTACACCACTGAGTCGCCATTCGAGCTTTAGTCCAGTAAGTTGCAAGCTGTCGGGCTTGTTAGATCTCGAGCTGAAAAGGATTATCATGGTTACTTACATGAGGAAACCCATCAGTTTAAAGGGGTTTCAGTCAAGGCACAAATTAGTGAGCCATCCATTGCGATCCAGAAAGAAGCCATTGATGGGCTATAGGAAGGAATGCAGAAGGCCATCAATGAAATCAAAGCTCATCTTCACGTCAAAGACCCTTAGAAAATGCCAGAATCGAAAGATGTCTGCGATAATCCCAATCGACGACGCTCCGATGGTCCCTGCAAGGCGAAAAGAACCAAAAAGGTCGCATCCTTAAGCATAGAAAATTCTATTAGCAGTGTAGAGCATAAGTTCCCGAAGATCGAGAACAACGCCCCCTCCTCAAAGCCCTCAGGTAAATCAGAGATCCAACTCTGCAACAAATGTAATTGCTACTCCTTTGTGAATAAAAAAGCAGTATCTGAACTGCTCATGGTTGGGGAACAAGTTCACACAAAGTAAACATTGGAAGAAAACCAGGACAAAAATAAATTAGGTTCAACTTCCACAATTTAATAGTACCCGAGATTCAACAAAAAGAACAGTATTTTCTAAATGGCGATCGATATCGAAAATAACTTGAACAAAAAAGGCGATGAAACACATTAAACTGCCAGAGCGAACTCATCAATGAGTGTCAACCACTTGCAGAGTCTTGTAGGCCAGAGTGGCGACGAGTTTCAAACATCGGAGGCTCAACTTTCCGAGTAGAAGATAAGGTAAAAAATAAAGCAGTTATTAGGCGAGAGAAATTTGCTCAAAGAGAGAGTCTATCAGCTGAAAGAGTACTTGCTCTTGCAGTTTATTGAGAATTAAAAACTGAGGGCAGAGAATTAGCAACTCTACTAAGGATATTTGTCTAATACTCAAAACTGCAATATGGGCAATCCAGGAATCATCTCCCAATTGAACGAAACCGATAAGTACTGTTCTAGTCAAATTTATCAATCATTTCGCAATATGAACCAGACCGATGCATCTAATAACAACAACTAATCACATATGATTATCAATGTGGGCAGTATTAATCCAAATAACAGGAATATGGCAATGAATGCGAATGTATATGCGGATGGGAATACGGATGCGAATATGAATATGAATATGGAAATGGAGAGGGATGTGAATATGATTAATGCGAGCGATGTGTATGGGGACATGAATAGCAAAATAAACTAGCTGAATAATACATGCTTATCCAACAATCCGGCAGGCCCCGATTCTAACGAGTAATTGATCCCACATATCTTGCAAGAACTACAGTAATCGCTCCTCGTTTGCTCCTCTCAACAAGAAACTATCCAAAAGTTTCATAGCATCTGCATCAGCAAAGACAACAAAGAGTTAATGAACCTACGCTAGATCAATCGGTTGGAAAAGCTAATTGGAGAACTGAATTCGAAGCTCGATAAATTGACAGGTTAAGCAAAAGACAACCTCGAAACCAAGAACAAATACATGAAATTCTGGAGCACTGCCTGTCTCGAAGCCAAGTAGCTGCATCTTGAGAGTGAGGCACTCAAAACCGAAAGGCAATAGTTACTCGCCATCATCCAGAACTCCCAAGCTGAAATGCGCAACAAACAGCAATTATTAGAGGAAGCAAGCGCCATGATCATGAAACTGAATGATGACAACAGTAAGGCTCAAGTCGAACTCCATGAGCATTTCATCAGGGACATCTGCGGGATATTCGAGCCCATCTTCCATGAGCATAACTTGGACCATTTCATCTCGACCAAAGTAGACTTGTGCGATGCTGAGAACCGTGAAACCATATTGCAAGTATTGTAGAAGCTGCCTCGGAGCTATCTCCCCGAAGTCTTCTATATGTAGATTCTTGATTTGTTCCATATTGCAGACACCTTCATCTGCTTCGAAACCCACCAACTGCTTCTCTCCTAAATCCATTAGTTCAAATTGCGGTTTTCAGAGCTCATCACAAAAATTCGGAACAACACAGAGATTCAGGAAGACCTCGAGAGAAGATGCTCAGATTTAGCAATTGCGCATGACAGGCTTTTGGTGGCAAACCATAATCTGAGCCTGCTGACTGATGATCTCAACGAGCAAATCATACGACACGAGCTGAACAAATCCGAAAGCAAATTCGATATTTGAAAAAGCATCTTTGATATATATGTTGTAGAACTTATCTGCACTCACACCATCCAGTTTATTTATTTATTAATCCACTTTAAGCCATTGGTATTCATGTTATAATATAATTGATTTGTGCATATCGCTGAGGTAGGTCATGCTGAGAAGGATTTCAGGACTGCATTGGAATTTCTGCAATGTTTATCAGACGGTCGAAAGAGATAAAGCTAAGCTCTCTAAATTCTAATCCCGCAACTTCTCTGATCAGATCAGACTATTGCTCGTTGCTGGGCATGGAGGCAACGGATGCTCTTCTTTTTACACTGACAAACGGGTTAGAAGAGGGAACCCTGATGGAGGGTCTGGTGGCAGAGGGGGAGATATAGTCCTGTAAGCACATAAGTCACTCTTTGATTTATCACATCTCAGGCGGAGGACTATCGAGGGAAACGAAGGAAGGCCAGGTGGGCCTCAGGGCAAATAAGGCAGGGATGGAGGCAAAACTGTGATAAGAGTGCCATGTGGAACTTTGGTGTACGAAATTTAAATAAATTAAATCGAAGATGTGAGCGGAGTTGAAAAAGTGGAGAAGAAGATTTTCCTGAAGGACATGGGCCAAAACTTAGAGTCACACATTATCGCCCAGGGAGGAGCAAGCGGACGAGGCAACAAGCATTACCATCATGTGAGCGAATAAGACAGGCATGGGAAGGAAGGAGAGAGTAAAATAATCTACCTCGAATTGAAAACCTTAGCGGATGTCGGGCTTGTTGGCTTTCCGAACATTGGCAAATCAACATTCCTCGCAGCAGTGTCTCGTGCTCTCCCCAAAATCGCAAACTATGAGTTCACCACGCTGAAGCCCTCGGTAGGCTATGTCAAATTCGTCGATAATTATCAATTCACGGTCGCTGACATTCCTGGCATTATTGAAGGGGCCCATGAAAACAAAGGTCTCGGACTTTAGTTCCTCAGACATATTGAAAGAACCAAAGTATTGGTCTTCATGCTGGATATCACTTCAGAAGACCCACTGCTGCAATTGTAAAAACTACAGAGATAGCTCACCGAATACAGCAAACACAAATTCGTATCTAAGTACCCCCAATAAAATCCTTAGACAAAGAATCGTGGTCTTCAATAAGCAAGACTGTCATGAGGAAACCCAGCAGTTGTTCGAGCAGTATAAGCAATCAATAAAGGAGCCTTGTTTTTTAATCTCAGCGAAGGAGGGATCCAACGTCGGCGATGTGCTGGTCCAGCTACGGAAGATGCTGGAGGAGCAATCGAATGAAGAGGGAGGACTCGATAAAAGTACGATAATATGATAACTCACTATGTTTTATGATCAACTGTGTACTGGCACTTCCTCCGTCTTATTACTCGTTTATCTATATAGTAGAGATATATATTATGTATTGTGTATTGGTGATGTATATTTGCATTTAAATTCCAGACAGGCAATAATTCAGAATCCTAAACTCTTCGAATGATTCAACAAAAACAAACCAAGAACAGCCCATTTACTAAGATTTAAAAGCCATCCCGTTTCATACCCAAATTGTTCCCAAAATCCCCAAGCGAGTCGA
The DNA here is from genome assembly GCF_059751285.1 of Brachycentrus maculatus. Lineage (NCBI taxonomy): Eukaryota > Metazoa > Arthropoda > Insecta > Trichoptera > Brachycentridae > Brachycentrus > Brachycentrus maculatus. The sequence goes on from NW_028281099.1 coordinate 19,036, forward strand.
CTCTCCGGGAGAACTCATCGACCTTCGAAAATATCTCGCGTAACCAATGCACTTGCAAAACCTAAAGAAAACCTAACATCCCCCAGAAATCAGTCTCTTCGAAACCCCACAAAAAAGTAACTTATGCAAATTAACAAAAGCAAAGCAATACACATCAGCCTTATATTCCACCTCAGTCTTACCTCGCACAAAAAAACAGTCTTTAATCGCTGTTATCCGGGAGATCCCCTGAAAGTCCAACCATCACAACAACCACTACTTTCTACACTTATCCGTGCCCTTGCTCATCAAACTAAACGGCTCTCAATCGGAACAAAGCTACTTAAACTGAGGCATAGAAATTAACATCCAGGCATCTTATCGCAGGAAACTATAAAACTAACTTTAAGAAGAGTCCATAGAATAAAGTGCACTTTTTACCGGCAATGGTTGAAAAGTGTTACGTACCTGTTGAGAAGTGTTATGTGCCTATGGAGAAGTATTATGTGCCTGTGTAAAAGTATTATGTGCCTGTCCTGAAAAACTATGAGGACAACACTGTGAAAAGAGAAATAAGGGCAATACCGAAATCATAAAGAAACTTGAATTTTATTCATGAAACCGTGGCTCCATTGGCATCCGCTATTGCACCCTATTTTATGCCATATTGCAAACAATACAGTGCTGACAATATTCAGTAGGAACAGTAACACCAAAAACAGCAGAAACTAATGTACCAACCACAACACCCACAACCATATCCACATCCACAGTCGCATCCACAACACCCACAGCCACAGCCACCACCACACCCACAGCCACAACAACAGTCACAACATTACTCCCCATAGTATTCCCAACCACAATACTCACAGCAACAACAGCTACAACAGCCACAGCAGCTATAAAAAACATTCCTTGAGATGTAAAATTATTCATTTAATATGCAACAAGAATAGCGATAGTTGAGCTGCCAAAACAACCAGTCAAACTACTGTTCATCACTGATTTACTGTTGCCAATAATGCAGATCACGCATCTTCACATCAAGGAACATCCCTCTCAAAAAAGCAATAAAGTAGAGACAGTCACGGCAAACAAGGCAATCGAGACAATCGAGACCATTCAGAGAGGAAAAGAAAAAGCTTGAAATCAAATAGTTTTATACAAGAAGTGAAGAGGAGGCAGAGGAGGAGGAGTAGAATCTCGAATCGCAACAGGCCACAGAGTACAAGCTCAAAGATAACCAGAAATCTCGACACAAAGCATTCTCCAGCAAAAACAGCAAATATTCCCTAGTTTTCCACCTCGAGAAGACCCAAAAGGTGAAGAATAGGGATGAAGAGTACTATCGGCTACTCCTCCGAAAATAGATCGAGAAGGAGTTGAAGAAAGTCAAAAGCGAGGAGGACAAGAAATTTAGCAAGTACTTCTCTGATTCATAAGGCTTCTACAGTAAAAACTTCCTGAAGAATAAAAAGCTAAGCTCTGACCTTGATCAGGAAAAGGCCAGAGAAACAAACAGGGAAAGGCTGTATTCGTAGTTTGAGAGGGCCGACTTCATTCAAGAGAAAAATTCATTTGAATTGACCAAAACTGATATGACTCCATTGCAAACCCTCAAAGAAAGAAATAAGCAGTTTCGGCAGACAGTCCCAACCCCAACCCCAACCCCAACCCCAACCCCAAATCGAGAGCTCAGACTTCAATCATGTTGATTTGTTTATGCAAATGACATTATGCTAATTTGTTTATTCAAGTGATATTGTGTTTATGCAAGTGATATTGATAATCAATGGTATTTATCTTATTGGAATTATTGGAGTATGTCGTCATAGCCAGGACTCACTCTCTATTGGCACATTGTGAGCCAGCCGGGCCGTGCAGTGAAGGCTCTACTAGAAATCGCCAAGATCCCCCACAACGATGTGCAGCTCGATATCTTCCGATTGGAGCATAAGAAGCCCAACATGATGAAGATAAACCCAATGGGCAAAATCCCTTTCATCACGCATCAGAAAGTGAACTTGAGTGAAAGCGGGGCGATCATGATATACTTATGGTAAAAGTTCGAGAGCGTGCCTCGATCTTTGTATGGGACAACACCCGAGGAGAGGGCCTAAGTGAACAAGCATATGTATTGGTGTCAGTGCGTGTTTAGGCCGGCTATTGTGGATCCTATTTTCCTGAAGAGAGATTATGGGATGAGGCAGAAATTGCCAACCCCCGAATTCCTGATTCAGTTCCTCGAAAAGAAGTTATTCGTAGCAATATAGGCATTGGATAAGCTCTTGGAAGCCAAAGACTACATAGCAAATGGGAAGCTGACAATCGCAGATTTGATGTTGTTCTTCGAAGTGACGACTATCATATTTTACGGGATCGACCAATCGAAGTATGTGAACATCGACAGATGGTTCAAAAAGATATATGCTATCCCTGAAATTAAGGAAATTACGCACACTTGGCATCCTATAGCTGACCAATTCAGCAAGATGTTGAAGAAATTGCCTGTTCAAAAAGCATCACTGTGATTACGATCATTATGACAATTACGATTACACTTACGGTTACAATTACAATTACGATTATAATTATAGTTACATGATCGCTGATTAAGAGCAGGAATCATTAAAAACTTAATCAAATCCGAAATATGCATTGTATTTAAGACCATCAGACCAATCTGTGAGTTCTGCGTCGAGACTAAACCCGTGCATACTCCACATGAAATGCTTGGAAGTGAAGTATGAAAATTCATGATACAGTTCAAATCGAGCAGCTCAGGCAAAGCTGTTCGAAATTATTATTGAAGTATTGAGTTTGTGCTGCTTGGCCCGATCACTTGTTGGAATCCTGCCCATTTTGCCCAGCATATTAGATTTGTTCATCGCCAGCCCTTTCGACACACCCCCTTACTTCCTTGATTTCGCTGATTCAAGGCGAAATGAGCTTTTCTTCTTGGGGGGTAGGTTTGAGTTCAGGGTGTCCTTTGGTCCGAACTGCAAATTATTCCCAATAATAACCACTTTCTTGAGACAGTACTTTTATCTGTACGCGTGAATGCAGCTCATTACTTACTCCTTTATGCATTCTTATGTTTCCATACTTTTGGCATCGACGGTCATATTCATCTTGTCTGGACATAGCATCCCAAACTTCTTCTTTCGGTTGGGCTTCGACGCAACATTGGTTCTCTATGATTTCAACTGCACCTACTGAGTGGGCCGAAATTAGAGGTGAGTTCTATTTTTCTTATGTTCTGGCTTCTTATTCCAGAACTCGAACTGGGAGGTGTACTTGCTTATCAGGTTATTTATGCACTTATTCCTTATGAGGGCATCACGGAGAATCAGGGCCTCGTTGGAACTTGTCAGCTTTTACAAGTGTGACTGGTCAATGTCGAACAATGCGTCCAATCCGGATTGTTTGAGGACATCCGATTTCTTAGTTTCGGTCTATGCTCTGTATTTGCTGGGACTGAAAGATGAATGGGTAATGCTGAACTTACTGCATGTTTTGTCCTCCGTGTTAAATATTTACTCTTAGTTTATTTTGTTTGAGTTGTGCTGATAGTTCTACTTCTAGGTGGCCGGATGGATGAACATTGTGAGCAGCTATTGAATGCGCTCAGAGGGGGACTACTTGAGGAGCGCGAGGTCGAGTATCTTTGCCTTGATCGCATTGGCCAAGTTCACCAAGAGAGGTTTGGGGTCTGCATCTGGTTTATACTTCAAGAGTTACTTATTTATTTGCATTAAAACCTGGTTGATACTCTCACCCACCTCGCTCACGAAGTTGACATTTGCAGATGGGCTTGATTGGTGGTAGGAGTGGGTGTGGATGGTGTTGAGGGTGTTGAGGGCGAGTTTGGCTTTGTTTTTAGTCATGTATATGCTCATGAAGGCGTATATGGTCTATCGGAGCCGACAGAAGAAGCGGTAGTACAATTGCACATTCGATTACTTTTTTATGTAAGTGTGTTGTGCCAGGATCATGAACTTATTGGCTATTTCCACAATTTTCATGAGATGCTGCTGGTGCTGTTATTGATAGGGGAGGGGGCAGCGCATAAGGGCCTCGATGAGCTCAGGGAGGCTCTTCAGGGATCTGATGCATTCCGATAGGGGTTAGTATATGCTGATTTAAGTGCCTGTTTGGGGCATGCTGACCAATATATATTTATTAGCACTCCCACATCCAATAATCACATATTTATATTGTCCATCAAACTAGGCTCACATCTGAAGTTACGCATTGTGATCAAATAGGAAGATTGTAATCAAATAGGTCTTTTCCATCTGAAGTCATTTCATGCATTTTAGAGTTATTGAGCATTGTTTCTTTATATGCAATTTGTTCTGAATTATTCCTCTGGTTCGTATCTGTAGATTGTCTTTGGCTATTCAATTTATTCCATTTCATTCACTTTGTTGGTAAATTATTGGATTTTGTCGACAACCTATTCGATTTCGTCAGCAATTTATTGGATTTCGTCAGCAATTTATGCTCCTAATGTTTATGGCAGTTTTCTATATAGGAACACGCAAATGACTGAAATAGCCATAAAGAATATCATAATATTGGAAGTTCCCGTATTGGAGTCGATGTGCGACCCGAAAATATACGGACTGGCGACAGATGCGACAGTCCCAAATGCAGAGGATATCCCGATGCCCATCCCACGAACCTGCGTCGGAAACACCTCTGTGCAATAAACCAGAAATATTGCAAATTATAGAGACGAACAGAATCTGAAGCAGAAGACCAGTACGAGCTCGCTTACACTGATAAATCTGCAAAGCCCCCCGCAATCCTCATTGGCACATTCGCATTGAGACCTAATAACAAATATGAGAACCCCAGAAATCAAAGCAGAGGCTGCTGCAGTAACCATGCACATGTGCCTGCGCTGGCACTTGTCGATGATATAGTAGCACAGCGGATATACAGCCATTTCAGAAGTGCTCACAACCACCGCATTGATGAATATCGTGAAGTCGAATCTATCCATGAGCAACAGTGGGCCGTAGTAAGTGATATAAAGGAAGAAGCTAACCAAGCAGATGCTGATTGATATGAATCGTATTGACGGGTATCTGATCAGGTCCAAAGGAGTGTAGAATTTGCTGCCATTGTTTTGGCCGGGCTCTTCTCTCCGCTTGGATTCGAGGCGGTCGTGCAGATGCTGGATCTTCAAGGCGAGTAGTTATTACTCAACTTCAATCCTATTGATCTTCGCAATGACCATGAGCTGCTCCTGGACTTATTGAACCTGCCGTTTCGAAATCAGGTAGTATGGAGTCTCCCGAATGACAAACCAAACGCAGACAGTCATCAGAAAGCTCGGCACAACCAGAAACACCCAGTAGATCAGCCTCCAGCTCCCTACGAAGTAGTAGCATGCCACATTGCATAGGCACCCCAAAGAAAAGAAGAACTGAATGATGACTAAGTATCTCATTCTTTTGCTAACATGCACTGTTTCTGCGATGAAGTAAAAGCATATGTTCAATGCCACATCCGACCCGAAGCCAGTCAGAAACAAGCCAATGCATGCCAGGTATATGTTGGTAGCTGAGGCAGTCAGCAGCAGCCCTGAGAAGGTGATGAGGAGCGAGATGAGCATGGAAGATTTGCGGCCTATATTGTCCGATAGAATGGAGATTGAGATGTATCCGAATAAGCAGCCCATGTACACAATCGAGGATACAACGTCAATAATCCATCTCTTCTCGCATCTCACATTAGCATCCAATAGCTCGCTCCCCAAACTAACAACATGATCACTATTCGATAGATAGTCCCCTCTCCTACCCTCTGCCATCTCACAGACATACTCCCTGCACGATATACTCCTGTTGGCCGACAGCTATACATATTTGGCATCACCTTCGCAATTGTATTCCTGCAGATACACGATGAAGGGCGTGCCCAAGAGAATACTCCCCACAATCAGACTGATCAGACACCAAATGAACAGACCGATGAGTTGGTAGCGATGATGCGATCCAACGAGTTCCATCAGAGCGAATGGGCATGTCGGGGTGTTTGATTCTTATAGAGGCAGTATTTCAATTTGTTTGGGGTCTTACTATTCAACGAGCTGCATTGCTAACCATAATATAAATGAGTCGGCATAATTCCTGAGATCAATAAATGTCTATTCGCAGATATCCACACATCATGCAGACTCTGATATCAAAGGAAATGCTATATTTATTATTGGCTAATACTCTATCTATAGTTATTATCGAAGGCGCTCATCACGCGTGATCTGCTCGATAGAATAAATAAAAGACAAATGCGAACAAAACATGCCTACTTCAAATCATCGGCCCAGAATTGTATCTTTGCTCATGCCCTTGATCTACTCGATTGGGGCCTTAAATGAGCTTCACTGCCTTGCCTTGACCCGAGATTTCTTGACCTCTTCCCTGTGAAAGCATCTTCGTCTTACTGTCTGATCACAAATGCAGATCTTGCAATGTTCTTGGCTTTCTTGCCTGTGAACAAAATCCCAATGCAGGCCAAAGCCGAGGCTGCCACAAACCCAAGAATGGCGATCACCATAAACACAACATGCGTCACAAATGCCAAATCTGTGTCAGCAGATGTTTGCACTCTTTCCGACTCTTTGGGCACAGTCACGAAGATTATGATCAACAGCACAGGGACGAGCAGACCCATTGCACTGTAGAGTTATGGGCGAGTAGAACTCCTGCAGGCCAGGCAACAAAGAATTGAGAAGATGATTGCAAGGATTATGATGAATGTGCCGATTCCGATTCCTGCGATTGTCGATATGCTGCTTGTCTGACAGTTTATCTGATCGATCAACGAGAACAACACGAAAAGTGAGAGAGTGCAGTATTGCATTTGCTGTATTTGCTGCGGCTGAGTATTTATATTTGTTGCGTTTGAATATTTATATATCAAATTTTACACTTCATACAATCTCATACAGATTATATATGGAGTAGGCACAACATCGCATTATAAACAATACAGGCAGATTATGTATGATAGCGATGAGGATGTTTTCATAGAGGACGAGGAACTGAGCCGTAAGATTATAGCTGAAAAATAATACCAACAGAATAAAAAGCAACACTATGAGCTTGGCTATCATGGTGGCCTCATTACTACTCTGTAGGCCAATGAATAGCAAGTGTTAACGGCCACCATCGCCAGGTATTTCTAAGAGGCAAGGAAGCATTCAGCTGAGTACTATAGGAAGCTAGCTGAGTAAAGCTTGAAGAAGCTGCTTAATTCCAGGCAGAATAAATGATGGCGGTGTTGTCTCCATTTATGCTCATCGATAATTTAATTGCATTGTATTGTATTATTTTGTATTGCATTATAGTATCAGAGCATAGTGTCGCTTATTCGTATCATCGATCATTTGTATCATTGCTGTCGCCTCATCATCGCATCAGTTCGTGAGTCTCACATATTCCATGTTCAAAGCGATGAGCTACTTCTCTGCATTTTCGATCCTACAAATATACAAATAGCATACGCCTTGAGTGTCGCATTCTGAGTGACACTATGTTCCTTCACAATTTTATACACATTCTCAAGGTCCTTACCCTTCCATTCTCTCATCTACTCCAACTTCGCATTCTATCTCTTCAGCAATGAGTTCATTTCTCGGTCGAGTTCTCTTTCTTCGAATATCTTCTAAAGTCTCCCAATAACTTCTCGCTGTTTTGGCAATGTTCGTTTGATCAATGTCATTTACTTTAAGATTTGTTGTTGTTTTAACAATTGTTCTGAGTTGCTGATCAGAGTTTTATTGAGTTACTCAGAATCTTCGCTGAAGTTCTGTAAGGAATTCATGCGCATACGCATTTCATCGTTGATTCGTTTTCTTTGTTGTAATTATTCATGTTTGACGAACAAGTGTGAGACTATGTCGATTAGGGAATAGCTATCGTAGTTATCTCTGATTTTGGAGTCTTGTTTGGAGTGGACAAACGCAGACTTTTGCTTTTCGACCATAACAATATTCATTTTCCGCACTTCTATCAATATCCTTTTTAATTCCTCCAAATACTCGCCCTTCGATTTGATTTCCGATTTGAGCTTACGGATTGATGCCGTAGAATTGTCAACCATTTTCTTACGCAGAATGTAGTTATGGGAGAGAATTCTCCATTTGTCTTCATCGCTGAATGCTTCGCTTTAGTTTTAGAGCTTGGAGAGCTGTGTATTGAATATTTCGACAGTCTTCCTCAAAATCACCTTCTTTTCATTGCTGAATTATTATTATAAATTACTAGTATATCTATTTCAGAGACCTTTCAAAGTTCTCTCTCTTGTCGAGCACAGTGATCCCATTCCAGAGATGCTTATGAAACAAGGTTTTGAGGTCTTCGAGAGAGAAGTACACACAGACCAAAGAATAGGCAAAGATGGATTTAAGGAGGGATATTCTTTGTTAGTTTATGGTCTGGTTGTCGGATTTCATGGGGAGCAGTAAATTCCAATGGTTCCACTCGTAATCTGCAATTGCGCTGCTTTATATGAGCTTGTTGATGTCCGCGAACGAAATGTAATTGTTCATGTTGAGAGGGATGAAAATTGGGAGGCGACTCTCGCTGTCTTCGGCCTACTTTCTGTATATTAGAATGTACTAATTTCGGCGGTTGTTCATATTCGGGCCAATATACCTAAAGCCGATGCTGATTTTGTTGTCGAGGATGTTGAACAGTGGCACGTCTTCCTTTATTACTGTAACATATAGTGAGGGGTAAACTCCGAGGTATTACTACCGGAATCGAATGTGGAGGTGGTATGGGAATGCAATCCGAAGATGTTTCGGCTCTAATTTCAGCCACTAAAGCTTATTGCCTTTTGCATCGGTTACGCACAATTCGAGAGGCTTGTCTTACGGTCCTCGCAATTAGAGATACTCACCCCAAAATGGCGATATCTTGTTATGGACTGTTCTTGTCTGCTTTTTCATCGGGCCCCATCTAACACTAACAGCGAACCCTTCGCCCAAATAGAAGTCAATTCCACAGTGGATAATGAATTTTAACTCGCATTTGTATGACTCGCTTTCATCCTCGCTGAGTCGGTCTTCATCGTCCCCTTATTGCTATCCGTTTTTGAGCCTGGAACTTCCTCTTTCCGATTACTACTCTTTGAGTTAAAGGTTCTCGTCCTCAAATAATTCCTTCCTGTTGGTAATTTGCCGAGAGGATGCACGTTCTTCCTCCGACCTCGATATCTGAATCGAGCATCTTCCACACAGACTTACTTATCTTCAATGTTCTGCATGAAATTCCGTGTGTTTTCATGAATCAAATTAGAACTCAAATCCAACTAATTCCCTTAGATTACGAATGCGCCTATGACTGTGAGCTTACGCTCAGTGGTGGTTGCAATGCAGGCTTTGATGGTTAAGTGCTAGAGGCTGTCTAAAAGAATGGGGTCATGGAATGTGGGAGCAGATGTCCATTGGCTGCAGACTTCGCTTCGTTTCTAGAATTGGACAAGTAATTACTGTATCGATATCTGATTTGGCAATGATGAGGTATTTGGAGGCTTGGGCGAAGACTGTATTTTATATTTTATCTTAAACATTTGCGTATACTGCTGTTTTACTATTCTAATTGTTTATATTATGCATGACTGTGATTTTACAAGAGAGGAGTCAATTGTATTACAGGCGAGCATGCTTTAAAGATATTGCACTTTCTATGGTGAGTATTGGAGGGCATTGTTTATATTAGATATAAATTTGTGCATTCATTGCTTGTTCATTGCTTATTCATTAGCGCAGATTTCGGCATTGTCTATTTATTAAAACAGATTTTGGCATTGTAATAGATTTAACATTAACAAAATTCAGAGATCGTGATATTATATCCGACTTGCGTATCGTGCACCCATCCTGCAAATGTAACAATAAAAACCCAAAGAGAGCAGCCTGAACTTCTTCCGCGAGTTGAACACTCTCATTTTATTTGTGACTGCACTCTCCAATAGCATGATTGTACAGGCTTTGTCCCCCATCAACAATGAAATAGTGAGCTACATCTAAAATGTGACAGTCGCATAGTATCTGCATGTGCTTTGCTCTTCATGATAATCCATCCGATTGTCAGCATCCCTTGTAATTATATCCTCGATAATTACTCGCTTAAAATTGGGGTTTTACTTGCTTTATTTAGGTCTCGATTGATTGCTTATTGGTGCTCATTGGTATTTGTTTGAGGGCTTTAGTTCTGCACAGCTTCCTTTGGGTAATTGCAGGTAATGCGATAATCGCAATTGGAAACGCATTCATCATATACTGCCCTGCCAAATACTCATCGATCTGGTACCCAGCCAAAAGTCGACTCTTAGTGACCAGCTTGATCATATTCGCAAACACAGTTTCCGGTGGAGTCGGAGCCTTCATTTCTCCTTTCATTGTCAAGTCTGGGCTCGATCCAGAAACTGGTCGCCAAGATGTCCTCAATCTAATGTACTTTCAAGCTCTACTAGTCGGCTCGATCATGCTCATCAACCTCATATTCTTCCGAGGGAAGCCATCGCACTCTTCCTAGTCAGGCAGTCAGTCAAAGGGCTTCAATAGAATCAATAGAGTAAAGCCGAATTAATCATACTTCACAACCATCAAAAAGTTATTTGCAACCAAAGAGTTCCTTTTGCTGTTTTGCTCAGTGTTCCTCTCAATGTCCGCAGTGAATAGCTTACTCACCAATGTGCAGTTGATCATCACTCCCTTTGGCCTCACCTCTGTACTTTCATGTCATAACTTTATAGAGAGATGCAGGGCTATCAGCAATTGCCGGGCTTCCAACTGCCATCCTCAGCTCGATCATAACCAGCATGATAAGTACCATTCCTTCTTAGTTAGTCAAAAGGACCAAAATGTACAAAAGAGTAATTACCATTCAAATAATCTGTTCGATTCTCACTCTCATCCTCGTCTTCGTGGGCTTATTCGCCTAACAACGATGGATGTATTGGTTTGGTGTGGTCTCTCTGGGCATCTTTGGCTTTCCTTTGCTGCCCAATTTAATAGAATATGCCTGTGAAAGCATGTACCCCGTGGGCTAGGCCACAGTCTCCGGGTTCTTGATCGCAGGAGGACAGCTCATGTCATTTTTGATCGTACTGATGAGTCTATTTAGGGTCTGCTCCAAGCAGAGATACTTTCAGGCCATTCAAAACAATCTGTGTTTTATGTGTTCGGAATCGACGTTCTGTTTATTGTGGTAACCTTGGTATTTTTTACGATGACCACACAAAACTTAAAGAGACTAAATTTTTAGAGTGTGAGCAATACCGAGATTTCGGAATCTTTGTTTTCTGAAGGGGAAATACAGGAAACTGATTCTAAGGCAAGTATAGATAAAGATAAAGAAGAAGATTGATTTATATTATTGGTTCATTTCATATTCTAGTAGATGTCTGATTTGCATCAGATTTCAGTTCCGATCTGTGATCTGTGTTGTGAAGGTAAGCTCGAATTTAATTGGGGAAATTGGTAAAATTGTAGAATCATTAGTATCATAACATGTAAAAACATATAAAAATGAGCAGATACTGACATATGACAATCAACCAACAAACAATGGGAATAACCCTAAAGTTCATATCTGATGGATCGACAAACAGATGGATATGCATATATCGATATTCGCTTCTGATACTGAAGATGAGTGTTTTTATAGAATAGCATTATTAAATATATGCTTGAATCATTTTCAATTGCCCCCAAATCAATCATCACGGGGTTGGGGTTGGGGTTGGGGTTGGGGTTGGGGTTGGGGTTGGGGTTGGGGTTGGGGTTGGGGA
>NW_028281100.1:247500-292500 GCF_059751285.1 Brachycentrus maculatus
TTATGCACCATCGGGGTGCGGATAAGAGTGTGAAGAAGATATAATATATTTCTGTTTAATATCTAAGGTGGAGAAGTATTGCAGACCACAAGTGTATAACTTAAATGTCCGTAATGTTGTAGACACGAGTTTACATATAGTATTTGAATTTAGTTCTCAACAGTTGATAGAGTAAACTGTTGAGAACTGAAAATTTATAAAATAAACATTTTATCACTGTCACGACAGTTAGTTGGTACATTATCAGGCAAAATCATGCAGATGTGACATCTGGGACAAACCCTTAAACTTGCATTCGAGTTTTGGCAACTTTCAGTGATCCGAAGGGGTGTTAAGGGTAGTAGAATTTAATTAAGTTTGCGCCGAGAGAATAATTTAAATAAGGGTGGCGTCAGCAGTTAGACTCAATTTTCCGCTAATTTTCAGGGAGCCAAGAGGTTTTTTTCGCACAGTTTAACAATTTCAGAGTTTTCAGAATTTCTTCTTCCACATTATTTTAAAGGAATAACTTGCAAAGGCTCTATTTGCGAGTTTCTAGGTACAAAAGTAAGGAAAATGAACGTTATCATCGCAATGATTGTAACCCACGAAGAAGACTAGTCAAATAATAGATTTTTACAACATTTTGAGTGTGTCCAAATACCTTTTCACAAATCTGGATTATCTTCAATTTACAGTTATTTTTACATTATGTTTTACATGTGCATCTCAACAAAAGCCAAGAAAAATAAAGTTGATATCATTTTCACATTTTTCATTTTCATTTTCAGGGCTACTGACAGGGCATTTTCAGGACTAACTTCAGTTATAGGCTGGTTTAATAAGTGTATCAGAAAACACATATTTTCAGTTGACTCTTCACTGGAACTTAATTTGAAGCTCATATATTGTAAAGTTTAAAAAGTGGAAAAAAGCACGAACCCATCTTTACCCGGCAAATTTCACGCCGTGTAAATCTTTTCCAAGCGCGAAACATATTATCTCGGCTCTTAAAGTTGGTAACATGCGAGCGAAAGCTCTAAAGTCTTATATATACAGGGTGCTTTTATTGTTCACAGCTTTCAGCGCAGGAAATTACAGGTAACGACCGAAACCATTACATTAATTCGAAGCATTAAATACAGAATTGCGTCGATAAGATTTTCGGTGTAATGCCGGTATTAGGGCGAAATTTATGTAAATGTTTTAGCTTGATTTAACAAATTTGTTGTAATCCCCAAATTCGCATAAAATATAGGCTTAATTAGACAACAAAAGGGTACTAAGCGTTTAAGCAACTTTTAATCAGTTGGGGTAAAAAATATAAATTCTCGTTCGTTTGATATCTTAAATCTCTGTAATTTATGCACCGGTCGGTATATATATATATATATATATATATATATATATATATATATATATATATATATATATATATATATATATATATATATATATATATATATATATATATATATATATATATATATATATATATATATATATATATATATATATATATATATATATATATATATATATATATATATATATATATATATATATATATATATATATATATATTTATATATATATATGTATATGCGGTGTTTACTGAAATCGATGCAATTTGCACGCCCAAATACACATACCCCGGTAATACTAAACATGACTGCACTGCTGTGGTTTTCTTTGACGAAAAGTGAACACAAATATCTGTCAAATTCATACTCATTTTCAGTACCTAGTTATTTTCAGTAACATTTTACATGACGACTGAAAATGATTCGTTACGTTTTTACCAAATTCTCAATGATAATTTATGTCAATGTTAATTTACAACATTTTGAGGGCGTCCAAATACTTGTTCACAAAATCTGAATTATTTCCAATTACAGGAGTTAATTTCATATTATAATATGAAAAAAACTCCTGTAATTGGAGATAATTCAGATTTTGTGAACAATTATTTAAACATACTCAAAATGTTATGAATAAATTATCTGGTCAAATTATAAAAATGAAAATGATATTTTCTTGCGTTTCTCATGTGTGTGATTATAATCCCGGATTCGGACCTCACATACTAATAAAAGAGTTTTGCTCGGTAAAAAGCTTCTTTTCATCTCACCATAAGATGACTCTAGTAAAGTTCTTATGATTCAAGAATAATGTTTTGAAATTGGTTCATATATATAGAACTTCCAAGTTAGAACTGACACAGTCATTCCAGCTGATTCCATTCATCCCATTTCACATAAAATGGCCAGTTTCCATTCATTATTAAATAGACTAATTAATATCCCCCTCAGTAACTCAAATTATAATCGTGAATTAAACACAATTAAACTAATAGCAAAAAACAACGGGTATAATAGCGCGCTAATAGATAAAATGTTAAAAAATAAAATTAAAAATAATTTTACCAAAAAATACATATATTCAGCACCTAATAATGATTCAATAAAAAATAAATCTTGGCGAAAATTTTTATATACGGGTTCAATAACTAAAAATATTTCGAAAATCTTACCCTCCCATATCCAACCTGCATATTATACAAATAATAATTTACATAAAATCCTCGATAACTCAAAATCTAAAATTGATTTATTACAAAAAAGTGGTGTTTATGAAATTTCGTGTGGAGATTGTGATAGAAAATATATTGGCCAAACTGCGAGAAATTTAAAGATTAGAATTAAAGAACATCAAAGCGGTCTTGTTAGTAATTATTTTTCGGAATTTGCAAATCATATAATAGATACTAATCACTCATTTCACTCCCATAAATTAAAATTATTACACCTTGTTCCATATAAAGGCCAAATTATGAATTATCTTGAAAATTTAGAAATACAAAAAAACCTGAATTCTAATAATAATTTATTAAATAATATATTGTTTCAAAATTCTTCGCCATTGCTTTCAATTTTTCCTTTGTTTTCAAACTCCGTTCCTTGACTAACCCCTTCCCCTTACTTTCCCCCTATCCTTATTTATAGAACAATTTTATATTTTATATTTTAGTTATTATACAGACCTGAATGATGGAAGTTTAGCTTCTGAAACATGTAGTCTATAATTAAACTCAAGTGGTAAAAAACGAAGTGTTTTCTTTAATTATTATATATTGTACACATCTAAATATATTTCTACCACCCTCACAGACTTTGTATCATTATCAAACATTTTTTCCTTAACGTCAATACTGTAATTGAGTAGAATTTGACAACTTTCCCTTAGGCCGTTTATATTTTCACCACACCCGATGGTGCATAGGGCACAGCATCAAATAAACGAAAAGTTCTCTTTATTGTTAACGTATGAAGGAAAGGTGATCAGCCCTCCGTCTCAGGTACCAGTCCAGGGTAATATTCTCAACATAGATAAAAATTGTTCAAAATAGTTGTTTCGAAATTGAACCATAAATATAAAGAAGTTCCAATTATTTGAGTATTATGGTTGCCAATCATGGATAGAATAAGTGATTGTTACACTTGTGTAAAGTGATCACTTAAACCAGTCTTTGACAGTCTTCAGCCCCGTAAATGCCCAGATTTTCATATTTTACTTCATCTTTGATGAGATGTCAAAAAATAACACGGAAATTACTTTCTGAAAATTTATTGAAATTAAAATCCGAGAAGGTACAAAAGACTTACTAAGTGATTATAAAGACAAAGAAAAGAAATTAAAACAAGTTTAAATCGCTTCATAGATTATCACAACGGGTCACGGATCTTATCTATTTCCGATTCGATTAATTCATGCCATTGGTTAAAAATAAGTAAAGTTATCCAGAAAATGATATATCTTCTTTCACCCTCTTAGTTTACGAAAAGAGGAAATGGTGCTTTATCAGCCTTGCTTATCCGAGAGTCGATGGTCACATGGAACCTTCATAAATAAAGAAATGGCTATATAAAAATACTCTATATAAAAGGTGTCTCAATTTGAGATGTTTATTTTTAATACAAAAGAAAATATGCAGAAGTTTACTTATGTTATCTTAATTATTAATTTATAAACTTTATAAAATTAAACAACTTTGTTTTGACTATTTTTTATTTATTTATTATTCATACACTTTCACCAACCGGTTTCGATAAGAACCTTGTCATCAAAAGGGTTTATTTAATTCTAAAACATTAAAATATTCATAGTTAATTACATTCCATTACAAAAAAGTTCCACACACTCCGTACACTTTATGATTATATTAATATGGATTAAAAAAAATTGTGATAAAACAATAAAAATAACATTTAGGAGTTTTTAAATCATATTTTCATATGGTGTACGGAGTGTGTGGAAGTTTTTGGAAGAGATACTTGAACGTGGAAGAGGAGAAGAATTCTAAGACAGAGTGGTGTGGCTTTTCATTCTCTCTGTCAACCCGTGTGGGGAAGGGGCGTGATGGTTGTATATAGTTTATATTGTATTTATATATATATACATATGTGTGTGTATATATATATATATATATATATATATATATATATTTATAATATATATATATATATATATATATATATATATATATATATATATATATATATATATATATATATATATATATATATATATATATATATATATATATATATATATATATATATATATATATATATATATATATATATATATATATATATATATATATATATATATATATATATATATATATATATATATATATATATATATATATATATGTTTATATATAATATTAAATAACCTACCTAACATTAGCTAAATTACACAAAAGTAAGTGATTCTGAAAAGGATTTCCGAAGAGGGTTTATATTTGAGGAAATTTCATTAAGGGATATGAACACATAATTAGGCAAACATAATATGTAACTAATCCTTTCAAAGGAATCCCGTGAAATCGGAGTAATGAGGCGTGTAATTACAAATGAAGAGAATCTATTAATTTCAAGCATTTCATACACTTCATTCAGGCTTTTCATGAATAAAGCTTTTTGTGAAATTTTATGACAGAAAATCAATTTAAAAATTATGTATTTTTTTTACACTAGAATTAAAAGTCCCACTCAGTAGTTTAATGGTAATCGTGTTTATCTACCGTGCTGGAGGTCTCAGGTTCAATTTCCAGAGGGGGGGGTGAAAATAATAATGTGATTTTACACTGTTGTATTTATTTAATATGACCTTGGATTGGTCCCTGAAACGCGGGAGTGATCACCTTGCCTTCATGTTAGTAACGGTTAAGATAACACTGATTCAATACAATACAGTGCCCTATGTACCATTGAGTGTTTAATAAGGGTAAGAAGAATAATAAAAAAACACTTGGTATTGTAATTTATTTTTCTTTGAACCCTTATCCATACCCGATGATGCAAAGGGCACTGCATCATATAAATACAGTTTTATTTTGGTCGTTAATACCTACATAAAGAGAAGATCAGCCCTCCGCTTCAGGTATCAGTCCAAGGTAATATTGAATAAATGTTGGAGTGAAAAATCACTAATATTTATTTGAAATCCTCTGGGAATCAAACTCGGGACCTCTAGTACGGCAGCCGAGCGTGCTGACCATCAAACTACAGAAATTTGTAACAATTTATATTGTTTTTTCATAAATGAATTGCCTATGAAGGTCATCAAGTAAGGTATATCTAATATAAAAAAATGTTATTTAAATAATATTATAGTAAAATAAAAAATAAAAATATTAGAACAACAATAAAAAACAAAAATTAAATCTTTTGTCCCAATTTCTGTTATTAATTTTGCTGAAATAAATTTTATTTAATTTTTTGCGTGATCATAAACAAATAAGTATTTGAATTTTTATTTGTAATACAAACTTAATATAAAAACAACATTTTGAGTGTGTTCAAATACTTGTTCACAAAATCTGGATTATCTCCAATTACAGGAGTCACTTTTATATAATTTTTTTATATCTCATCAAAAAAGAAGAAGAATATGGACGTCTGGGTATTTACGGGGCTGACAGAAAATAAAATAAAAATTAATATATATACATACTTTGCAGAAAATTTATTTACTTTTCAAAAATATTATTTTTTCGGACATCCAGAATAAAACTTTTATAAACTGTCTCTAAACAACATCTTGGTAAGTATTTGTTTATGATGACGAATGCACCGAAACACGTTTCATAATATGGTGTAATAATTAACGGTATTTACCAAGCTACCTTTAAATAACAAAATGAAAAATAAAAAACACTTCTAATGTGATCGAATGAGTGCTTAAAACAAATTCATGAGACAAATAGCGTTATAAAAAGTTAAAAAGAGCAGAGGAAGACCGAGGTGAACTTGGCATGGTTGATATGTAAAATACTTGAAAGTAGTCGGGTTAGGAGTTGAAACTATCGGCGATTGTGTATGTTATTAGGAGTTGTATAAATGTGATACAGGCGAAGAATGTTTGCAAATACAGAGTGGTGTGACGATGTATTCTCTCTCTGCCTATCCCTGCAAGGTAGCGGCATGATGGTTGGATAGTTATTTTATTACATATTATTGGTTCAAACCCGCTGAAATATTGTAAACATCTAGATTGGTTTAACATTTGCATCCAGTTGTACATAGGAAAATGTATGTGGTTACTACTGAAATTACAACAATAAAAAATTATTAAAAAATGCTATGTTCAATTATTCAATCATTTTATTTAGCTTAAATTATTTCAAAATAATTACAAATAATGTATTCTTCATTTTATATTATTTTATCATAAAGTATTCAGCATAAAATATATTTTGTATAAATTGGCTACGACCGTTATAAAAGGAAAAATATTTATATATCAATTCTCACTTACGTTTTTTTATGTCCGTTGATAGGAATATTTTTTTTGAAAAGGAGTGCAGTTGAATTTTAAAAATGAACAAACAAAACAAAACTTTTAAAAAACAATCTGATCAAATTTGTGTCACTAAATTTTAAATAATTTTTTTTAAGTTGGTTATTTAATAATCCTATAATATGTTTCAGGTATCAATGAACCACAAAGTTATCGTTCACTTGTATGTATTATATTATTTACACTTTTCACTGGAGCCGGCGATATAAGGCTTGGAACTCACGTAGTACGTCCGCACGGTAGGAGCTACGTTCGCGTACTAAGTGGCATACGCTACGCTGCCGTAGAGCCTTCCAGGCCATTTAGCGCGGATACCTTGCGTTGCTTCCGGCTCTAATATTAGATTTTTAACGTTGTTCACAGTAATGGAAACTGCGGTGAGGGTGCATTATGTAGATTAGACACCGAACTACATATTGGGACATAAATTTAAATCCGGGGCGTTACTTTCAGCATCTTTTCAGGAAAATTCAGGATCTTACCGATTTAAAAAATTTTGATCTTTACTGAATATAATGACAATTTATGAAGAAAAATTTAGTGATCTCAAATTTGCATATGTACATGTCGCGGGTTTGATTCCCGCTAATTGGAAACCAAATTAAAGAAATATTTATTTTCAAATGTTTGTGATATATTATTCATATTAACATTCCATATCTTTACATTCTTATTATTTATTTTTATAAACATATGTATATGTCAATATATTTTTAAATAAACATGTATATAAAGTACTGTTTTTAACTCGAATTTGTTTGCAATCTAACAAGTTTGCAAGCGAAGCATGGAGTTGGCAAGAGAAAGACTGAATGCAGTCAAAATGCGATCTCTATGGTGAATATGCGGGAAGATGATGTATTCTAGAATGATCAAATAAGGAATGAATGCAAGGCTGAAATAAATATTTTCGATTAAACTAAGAAAGGTGTGTTGAGATGGATAAGACGTGTGAAACAAATGAGTGAAAAACAGTGAAAATAATAACTGAATACAATCCATTTGAAAGAGGAGCAGAGAAAACTGGGAAAACTTGACATGATCAAGAATTTCGAATATTTAGGTTGAAATTAGTGAGTTTTTTTTATTAACAGATACCTTGCAACATCAAAATGTTTAAGTGTGTCCAAATACTTGTTTAGAAATCGAGATGATCTCCAATTATATTATCTCCGTAAATGCCCAGACTTCCATATTCTTCTTCATCTATGTATGTTGAGATGTCAAATAATAGTGTAACAGATACCTTCATGAATTGCGTCATGAAGATACAAGTAAAATTCTTCCCCAACTTTTTACATACTAGAAGACCATTATTTTGAATTTTAAAATAAACATTTTTCAACCAGTTTACACAGTATTTTTTTTCATAAAAAAGAGAAATATTTGTGTTTTTATTATTTACACAAATATTACAATTTTATACTATTTCTATTAGCCTAAGCGGCTCATTATTAAAAACACGAATCGGTATCAAATTGTGATTCGAACCACGAAACTCTGATATAAGAGTCCGTGACACTAACTACGGGACCACAACCCGATACATTTCGAGTTTGTTTAAAAATGAACGCCATATGAATTTGAGCAAAAACCAGTAAAACAAAAATTCACACTTACAATTGTCAACTTTTTTAGGATCCATTTCACAACTCTTTAACAATATTCCTCAGAAATTAATCACAAGTTTTTTTATTTAAAAGTTTCTCTCAACTCAGAGAAAAGTTTTGAGGCGTAATGCCTTTCCGTTTCCTCGAACGAGTGTTTCCGGCACTTCCGGAAAAAAGAAGTGATGGAACGAAATGTAAATGTTGGAGACCAAACTTTAGAAATACTGATATATCATCGATGGGGTGAATAATCCAGCGATCGATTGAATAAATAATAACAATTTTTCATTATTAAAATGTAACTTTGTTTAAAAAACAATATAAATATTTTATTATAACTTAATTATAATGTCTACCGGTTTCGAAGCTAACCGCTTCTTTATCAAGACTGATTAATACTGAACACTTTATTAAGATTGATAAAGAAGCGGTTATATTAAAACCGTTTGAAATATTTTCGAATATTGTGCGTGTTTTACCCTCCCTTCCCAGTGTTCTGTACCTAGTACACATTGCTTCTAATAACTATAATATCTCAACAAATGTAATAAATGCAAGGCTTATATTTTAGTTATTCCTCCATAACATATTTAAGCATTGAATAATATTAATAATAATCAGAATAAATCGGGAATATTAGTATATATAAACAGCGCGTGAAGAGTGTGCGGGAACCGCGACACTATATTCGCATCTCACTCTTGCACACTTGCACTGTGCAAGCGTGAGGAGCTCAAAGCTCAATGTTCTCTGGCTAGCTAGCGGGTTTGCGGCAGTAGCTCTTGAGTTTCGACAAGAGTGGACTTATGCTTGTTTCGTGAGCGCTGCCAGATGTTTTTTTTAACGTTAATGTTTTCAGCAAATAAATCTAAGTTATTATAATTCTTGACTTCATTTATAATTAGTTAAGGGGATAAGCTATGAATATCCGTATTTTTTCGATTTAAAATCGCTAATTTTTTACTGTGTACAAACTACCCAACACCGGGACACGCGTTTTATTTTAGCATGGAAGGGAAAGGTTAAAGGCATGATTAAACTCGTAAAAATACTCTTTTATTATTCAATACATACACAATGATATTTTCGAGTTTTATAAAGACTCTTTTCAATTCAAACATACAATTAAAATCTATAAATTGGCACATGTGGCACACGACTCGCACATTGTTCGATCAGTGTATGATACGTGTGACGTCAACATGTCATTGAATCGATATTCATATTACAATTGTCAAATGAAATTGAAAAGAATTTTTTTGTTGTATTGCCATAATTGACCTACATACGATCGTCGCTTTCAATTCAAGCATAAAAATTTAACTTCGTATCAAACGCAAATACGTTTATGAGTACAGTAAAGCCTTGGTATAACGGACTAATTGGAGGTAGGGGGTGTCCTTTTAAGTCCGTTATATAATAATCCCTTACCGCACCCCAATGGTGCATAGGGCACTGCTTCATATAAACGCAGTTTATATGAAGCAGTGCCCTACGCATCTCGATCGATTACACATGAAGGAAAGGTGATCAGCCCTCCACTTCAGGTACCAGTCCAGTGTAATATTGAATAAATATTAGAGTGAAAAAATCACTTTTATTTATTAAACCCCCCTGGGAATCGAACCCGGGACCTCCAGAACGGTAGGCGAGCATGCTGACCATTACACTACGGAGGCGGATGAAGTCCGTTATATAAAAACATATTAAAAATAAATAACTATTTTTTTTGGAATTAGTATCAAATTAGATAAATTAATTAAAAAAGTTCAAAGTGGTCGGTCAAGAGTCGAAACAATCGGCGCGTATGTATGAGTAGATGCATAAATGTGGAAGAGGTGAAGATTGTTATTCAAAGACTTGATCAAAATAAAAAAGATTTATGTGGCGTTCTATTCTCTCTGCGGATAAGCGGTGTGATGGTTAGTTAAGATTTATTTTATTAATTATCTTTTTACTGAGATGAATAAGCCTATTTGAAAAGGAATAAAGAAGTCATTTATTGGGCTTACGATCTGTCATTGGATGTTTCAACTTTATACACTGCGTATTCTTCATCATTTAATCTATGTATGATTTAAAACCGCATTAGTCAAATTTCAGAATAATGTAAATATATACTACATATCGTGGGTATACTAGTAGAAAACGTTAATTCTAAAATCCCTGTTTGAATAATCTCTGTTATTTAAAGCTTTTATCCTGAATAAAATACCCGCTTTTAAACTTAAAGATGAATTTACATGTAAAAACACATAAATATGACATTTTGAACTACTAAGTGTATTTTGCCAGTTTATAGAAAATTGAAAAATTTATAATTCTACATCATTAAGTCAAAATTGCATATTTTCGAGTTAACGTCTTTTGCCAGTACACGATATGACAAGTTATCAAAATTTTAGATGAAGCTACGTCTGCGGTATTCATGGTTGATATAAATAACTAATATGTATATTAACATAAAGTTAGAATCAAATTAAAGTTATCTAAGTTGAACCAAGTTTTCAGCAAAAATACCTAATATCTTATTTACAAACGTAAAAAGCCATATTAAGGGAAATTTTATATCGTGAAAAACAACTCGCTTTAGAAATTATTTTGTTCCTTATTATATTTTAACATACATTTTATTAAGGATATTTACCTGGAAGATGCTGCAAAGTTTCATTATTTTGGTCCCTGAAAGTTTTAAAAGTTTTTACAAGCACCTTTAAGTGGAGGCTCGGTCAGAATTTTAAATCCTCATTTAAGTTAATTGGACCAAGAATCGATAAAACACATTTTTTCATTCATTAATTTAAGATGAAGAGCATCCTGTAAAGAATTTTATATTCAGGTCTTGGTCCACCCTTCACCTGGGGCTACTATTTTGCAAAAAATACATTATATATATATATATATATATATATATATATATATATATATATATATATATATATATATATATATATATATATATATATAAATATATATATATATAATTATATATATATATATATATATATATATATATATATATATATATATATATATATATATATATATATATATATATATAAATATATATATATAATTATATATATATATATATATATATATATATATATATATATATATATATATATATATATATATATATATATATATATACACACATATTTAATATTCCCATGTTACAATGATTAAAGAAAATACTTATTTTTTACCACTTCAGTTTTATTAAAGACTAATAATGTTATTATACAGACCTGAATGATGGAAGTTTAACTTCTGAAACATGTGTTCTTTAATAAAACTCAAGTGGTAAAAACAAGTGTTTTCTTTAATCATTGTAACATGTCTCACCACAAAGTTAATGCCGAAACAATAAATATAATATTTAATATTCCCAATGAATAATTTCCATTATTTATTTTGGGACATTTTAACAAATAAGAAAGTAAGAAAAGGTTTAAAAAATAAACAAAACTAAGCAGGGCAACACATTCATACAGTACACATTCGCAAAGTACATAGGCATAAGAAACAAAAGGTAAGAGGCAAGTTTTAATTAAACAAATGAAAATATCACTAACACAAATTCTTTCCAAAAAGCATTTTTTCAGTTAATTTATTTTGGATCCCTGAATGGGTTCTCTTTTATATATTATGTCAGGCAGCTGGTTAATTTGGGTAAAGGCAATATATAACAAGGACCTTACTCCAAACTTAGTTGTGTTTATCGGTTCCACGTGTATTTTATTAAATCCTCGTATTTTAATAAAAAATATATAGGCTAAACTGCGAGAAATTTAAAGATTAGAATTAAACAACATCATAGCGGTCTTGTTAGTAATTATTTTTCCGAATTTGCAAATCACATAATAGATACTAATCACTCATTTCACTCCCATAAATTAAAATTATTACACTTTGTTCCATATAAAGGCCAAATTATGAATTATCTTTAAAATTTAGAAATCCAAAAATACCTAAATTCTAATAATAATATATTAAATAATATATTGTTTCAAAATTCTTCACCTTTGCTTTCCATTTTTCCTTTGTTTTCAAACTCCGCCCCTTGACTAACCCCCTTCCCTTAACTTTCCCCTCTCCTTATTTATAGAACGATTTTGTATTTTATAATTTAGTTACTATACAGACCTGAATGATGGAAGTTAAACTTCTGAAACATGTAGTCTTTAATAAAAATCAAGTGGTATGAAACAAGTGTTTTCTTTAATCATTGTAACATGTCTTACCACAAAGTTAATGCCAAAACAATAAATAAAATCCTCATATATTATGATATAACATATTTTCAGTTTGCAAATCAACGTTAGTATATTTCTTGAACTTTCACCAAAGCGGCCTTGTAAACTCAATTCGCGTGAAACTACTGTAATACCAAGGCATTCCGGAAACATTTTTGCTGGTAATATAAAGCTATATTTTCCACGTATTAAACAATCCCGATGTTTTTATTATTGTTCCTCAGCTGACTTGAAGGAATTTACTGCGCTACCAACGCTGTCGGCTCAGGCTGTAAAAACCCGGCAACCCTATAAACAGTGCCTCCGCAAGGGATGACTGGTATAAACCTCAAACTACCCTAAACAGGTACATATCATTTCAGTGGATATTTTAATAAAATCCATATTTATTATTTATGTAAAATATAAACAAGAAAATATGCAACATTTTGAGTGTCCAAATACTTAATACCAATAATAAAAATGATATTTTCTGGCGTTTCACATATGTGTGATTATAATCCAGGATTCGGACCTCACATACTAATAAAAGAGTTTCTGCTAAAAAAAGCTTCTTTTCATCTCACTAATATATTTCTCTAGTGAAGTTCTAGTAATTCAAGGACAAAATTGAAGAAGAAAGAAATTTCATTGAATATACAAGTGACGTAAAAAAAGAAATTATAATAATAATAATAATAAACCCTTATCCGCACCCCAATGGTGCATAGGGCACTGTGTCTTATAAACGCAGTGTTATCATGATATCAAGGAAAGGTGATCAGCCCTCCGCTTCAGGTACCAGTCCATGGTAATATTGAATAAATATTACAGTAAAAAAAATCACTTATATTTATTTTTACTCCCCTTGGGAATCAAACCCGGGACCTTCAGAACGGTAGCCAAGCGTGCTAACCATTACACTACGGAGGCGGACAATATAGAGGAATTTTTATTTAATATTTTAATTATTATTCAGACCTGATGATTGAAGTTTAGCTTTCGAAACTGCTAGTCATTAATAAACTAAAGTGGTATAAAAACATGTGTTTCCTTAATCATTTTAACATGTCTTACCACAAAGTAAATGCCGAAACAATAAATAAAAGTAAAAAAGTGTAAATGTTAGTTTTATAAAAATCTTCAATCCATCTACACGTTATGCACCGATTGCTATGATATTTTGTCGCAACGTTGCATTTAAATACGCGCGTGTTTATATGTAAGCTAAAAACTAACTACCACGCTGTTTCTACGCAGGGGTAGGCAGAAAGAATAGAACGCCACACCGCTCTGTTTTTACAAGCATTCTTCGCCTCTATCACATTCATGCATTTCCACATACACACCCACTGGTTATTTGGATACCTTACCATATTCGCCTCATAAACGTATTTTACTGTTTCCTTCAATCGTCTTTGCGCTCCATTAATTCAATTGTATTAATAAAATTTGTGTTAAAAAAATACATTATTTGAATTGTGTTCATGTGTTGAAAATTTCATTGAAGAAATACAAGTGACACATTAAAAAAATTAAAATTATAATCAAATCTATTTTGACCAGTTTATTCAATAAATACTAATAATGTTTGACAAAATATATTTCCACACATTTATCTCATAAACAATGAATACCTGTATATTTTATTAAAACATATATATTTATATATATATATATATATATATATATATATATATATATATATATATATATATATATATATATATATATATATATATATATATATATATATATATATATATATATATATATATATATATATATATATATATATATACATACATATATTTATACATATTCAATGAACTTTCTTTATTTAAGGGATTCATCGTTTATATTATTATATATGACATAGGGGCTGAAAACCGCAGGGTGGTTTTTTGCTTCAACCCCACTCTCGATCCGAGTTGGACACTTCCATGACTGTATCTATAAGCCCTATGTATGCAAAACAGGGTGTCGCTGTCAGGTAGGGTGAGAAGAAAGGGTCGCCTTTTGTCATTTAAGGGAGGATAATTTGAATAGTCTGAAAACGCGCTGAACTTCACGGAGCAGTAGATTTCAGGAAAGGTAATGAAAAAACGCAAACACGACATCTGAACAAATAATGGAAAGGATAATAATACACTATGACGGTATCCAGCCAGAAAAATATAAATATATATTCACTCATTTTTTTGTTTGTTCCTTTTTTTATATAAAAAAGAGAAATATTTGTGTTTTTATTTTTTATAATAATCTGTATTTTATTTAACAACAAAATATGTAAAACAAAACAATTAAAAGATAAACATTGATCAATATTTAGTGTAGATCTAGCAAATGAATGAATGTGTGTGTGTGTGTGTGTGTGTGTGTGTGTGTGTGATGTTGATTCTAGTAGGGACATATATATACATACATTGCAGAGAAGCATAGTTTTTAAAGATCTTGAGAAGACAATGTGCTCACTATTCGACTTTTCAACACAGATTCTCCGCAAAAGAAAATGTCAACTTGGCTAAAACATGAGTTGTACTCACTAGCCATTGGAAACATACGTGAACTCCGCGTATAATTAGTTCGAGGGACAGGTACTTTGAATAACGATTGTGACGTGTGACGGGTACGGTAGCCAGGTACATTATACGTTATTTCGGAAGTCAAAATCGTGCTATCTAGACGTCTACTGATTATTTTATTATTTACACAAATTTCATACTATTTCTTTGAGCCTAAGCGGCTAATAATTAGAAATAGGTATCAAATTGTGTTAGAGTGGATTCGAACCGAGAAACTCTGACTTAAGAGTCCGAGACACTAACCACGGCACCACAACCCGACAATTCTGGATCACACCCACAATGACATAGAATCGTAGGCTTTATACGTTTTTAAATATAGTTTATGATGTTATACATACCAATTTAATATAAAGAATTTAATATAAAATCATCATAGATAAGAAGATTAAGGAATATTGAACATTTACAAAGCTGACATTGGCTGATTTAAGTGATATTTTTATACACACCATTTTTAAGCGTGTCCAAATCCTTGTTCACCGATCTAAGTTTCTCTACCTGAGCTATTTTTACATTTTGACATTTCAACATAGATGAAGAAAAATAAGTCTAAGTAGTGACAGGGCTTATGACCTGTCATAGATAGAAAGATCTAGGAAAGCTCCAAGAGTCAGAATTATCGGCGTGTATGTATATGTGTATATCTTCTTCTTCTTCAAACCCTTATCCGCGCCCCAATGGTGCATAGGGCACTGCATATAAACGCAGTGTTATCTTGATCGTTAACACATGAAGGAAAGGCGATCAGGCCTCCGCTTCAGATACCAGTCCAGGGTGATATGGAATAAATATTAGAGTGAAAAAATCACTTATATTTATTTGACCCCCCCCCTGGGAATTAAACCCGGGACCTCCAGAATGATAGTCGAGCGTGCTGACCATTGCACTATGGAGGCGGACGTGTATAAAGGTATTCATAAATGTGGAGGCAAAGATTGTTGCTCAGACAGTTTGGTGTAGCATTCAATTCGCTCTGCCTACCCCCGCAGAGGAGCGGTGTGATGATAAGTCAGTTCGTTAAATTCATGAATATAGATTAAGACACACTAAAAACATCTATCTCAGTATCTGTTTTTTTTTTTAAATTACAATTTGTGTTTTTTCAATTGAAAAAAAAGCTGAAATTTCCGGAAAATGTGCGGTAATATTTTGTTTTATATTTGTTACAAAACTTTGAAAAACAAAGTTATAATTGACAGTATAACTTGGTTTGAGAGACGGTATTTTTAATTCCGCTAATGTTTGTATTTCTGAAACCGTGAGTTGGACTATGTTGTGCAAAAACCATCCAACCCAGTATTTGTAAAATTTGACTTTTTGATCAATGGTACTTCATTACTGGCAAAATTTAAATTCAATCTAGGCAGCCACCCCAAAAGATCAATACAATATGTTTCGGAGAACTTTTTTCTTACTGACAACCAATAAATCAAGAGAAAAAAAATAGTTTGAAATATCTACGTGGGTTGACAGCTTTTGGCATTTTTCACATTAAAATTACATACATAAAACTGTGTTTGACCTTGAACTAGAGGGAGAAAAAAATGGTTAAAACCATCCAAGTCGATTAAATGTGTTAATTGTGTAATATTTTCAATTTTGTTTAAACAATCGATCCCATGAAATTCCGAACTATGAACTTATCAACAAAATAATCACAATTTTGAATATGACACACAGTAAACAATGCTTCTTCATAGTAATATTAAAACAAACCCATCTTCTACCATTTGCAATAGTGATATTATATATTTTTTACTCTTTTACTTCTTGCCCGGTGTATGTAAATGATGGATTCTTCTTCTGGAGGATAGCCTGGAACGACTGGTTGAGATAGGTAACTTGGAAGGGAAGAGAGGGAGAGGAAGATCCCCACACATTAGACCAGTCAAGTTAAGACAGCAGCAGGCACCTCGGTGGTTGGAGTTTTACGTTCAGCGCAGTCAAGAGATAACTGGTGAGGAGTAAATGCTTCCACAAGGGTCACAACCCTCAGTAATGAGGAGTAAGATAGAAAAGGCCTTTTTTCATTCTTAAAATTTCAAATGAAGTTTTCTCATTTTTAATTTAAGTTTTAATTCGCGAATACTACTATTTCTTAAAATATATTGTAAAAAATAAGAAACAGCTCCTACCCCCTCCCTTTATCAACCTTCAACGTCCTTAGGACGCAACCTTAAAAAAATCAGCTTCACATACGGTATTTGAAAATGATGCGGAATGCATCAAAACACGTGTCACAATAGATTTTAAGAAAAAAGTAGTACTTACTATGTAAAACTTCAATGAAAAATGGATAGATTTTACCACAAAGTGACTGCCGAATCAATTATTGAAATAAATTCACTCAGCTTGCCAAGTAGTGGGTTGAATAGTCCCTGCATAACACGGTCCAATTATAAAAAGAACGTGTTATGTTATCATTACTCTAGATAGCAGGCAATCAACCGAGCTGTTTTTAATTAAGTTCACTTTGAGAATTCACCTTCCCACTTAAACCTTTTCATTAAGGCTTTTATTTTATTTATTAAACCGCGCTAGAATATTTCTAGACCAAAGGCATTTTTCAAGGGCCTACGAAGCGTTACTTCTGTTTGCGTTTATTTAAATATGTTGGACTATGTGCAATTAAAACAGAGTAGTTAAAAGTAGTTAAAAAAATAATTAAATAAATAATTATTTTACATTCCTGTTAATATTTCTATTTAAAGAAGTATTATTTATAGAAGTGAAGCGTAGAATTGGAAAAAAATGATGAATGTTTACTGAATTCAGTCATAAAGCAATCTCTTAGGTGAATGTGCCATAAATAATGCATGAAATATATTTGAATAATGAAAAAACTTTTAATTTTTTATTTTTATTATGTCTTTTCTTTAAAAGTCGTTGATGAATATTTCAAAAATTTAAGAAGTAACAAAAAACGCAGCACTAAAATCAGCAAATCCGACTTTATTCGCTAAATGAACTTTTTTGAGTTATCTATGGAATTGTGTTTGTATTTTCACCTTTTGATGAGAACATCTATAGTTCCTTTATTAACTCAAAAGTGTTTTTACACAAAAGTTTTAAATTTAAATTAAAATCATCAGGTTACTCCACAAACTTAATGCCAAATCAACAAATAATACAAATTTACATTACTTCACCGTGAGATGTTTAAAAAGTCTAATTTAAATAATCGGATTCAGCGGACAAGGAAATGTATTGAAGTGGAGGAACTCGTTTCCCGTATTTTAAATCACGATTAAATTAAATTGAAACTCGCAGTCTCTTAAATTTACAGCCAAAAAGTTAGAATGCGGAAATCAATATTATAATGAACTCTTATTCTTCTTTTCATGGTCAGAAGTAATGAGAATTATCTTCTCAACCTGCAGGAACAAGATCTTGTTCAAGAACTTAATTTTTTACATTTAAATTGTCATGTTATTCTACGAAGTTTTTAATAAATTTATGTATTTATTTATTTTTTTAAACATATTACAAAAATAATTAAGAAAATTAAAAAACATAATTAAGAGATAATAAAAAAAAACGTCAGGATCAGGGAAATATGCGAGATCGAAGATGTCAAAGAAGGAGACAATGGTATGCGCATGTGAGATAAATGGAATCATCCATGAGTTCCTCACATCGCTCTGTACGGCCAACCCCATGGTAGACGACTCTCGGGCAGACCACCAAATAGATGGATCTACAGCTGGGAATCGACATACAAGAGCCTAATCCCTCTTAAAAACAGGCCACAAGACCTATACCAAGAAGAAAAAGAAGACAAATATAATTCACATACACAATATTCCTGATGAGTAATTTCCATGACTTATTTTAGGACGTGGGATTACGGCTAAAAATACTGAAAGGCAGATAAGAAAGTAACAAACAAGAAAACACAGGGGAAAATGGAAAATATAAAGCAATAATGGTATAGTAAAAAGCTATATCAAAAACATAAGGTAAGAAGCATGTTTAAAGGAAAAAAGAGAAAATATAACTAATCACCGACGCAAATATCTTTTCCATAAAGTATTTTTTTAGTTCATTCATTTTGGATTCCTGACTGGATTAAATTATTATAAATGTCAGGCAGCTGGTTAATTTGGGTTTGGGCAATATATTGTAAGGACCATACTGTAAAACTTTTGCATAATCTAATTTGGGAGAAACAGTGATGCTATATATTTTTTACTCTTTTACTACTTTGCCTAGTGTCTGTAAGCGACGGATTCTTCAGTTCTTTGGACATGCGCGTAGCAATGAGGATAGCCTGGAATGACTGGTTGTGATCGGTATCCTGGAGGGATAAAGAGAAGAGGAAGATCCTCAAACCATGGACCGATCAAGTTAAGGTAGCAGCAGGCACCTTGGTGGTTGGAGCGCTACGTGTAGCGCAGTCAAGGGATAACTGGAGAAGAGTCATTGCTTCCACAAGGGTCACAACCCTCGGTAATGAGGAATAAGACGGAGAAAAAATATGTTTATCAATGAATAAAATAAAATGTGAATTTTCCTTACAAAATGGCTGTTTTTATTTTTTTCGTCGAGTCACGTATGCAATCATTACAGTGCCTGAAAAACCTTTTAAAAAAACTATTTGGACTAAAATTTTAGCGGTCGACATGAATATTTCAGTAAAAACCAACCCCTTTCAAACATTCCCCACATTTTTAGAGAACCGAGAGGTCATGGGTGAATTGGGGCTACATAAATCTGTCCCCAAATACCTACACTACCTTCGATTACAAAAACCCCTTAGGAAAAATATATTTTCAAATGCGAAATTCACGTTATTTCGATTTTTTACATCATCTAAGTAAATATCAATAAAAATTATAATATATTGTTGAACAACCTTTGTGAAATTTAATTGAACATATTTATGGTGTATGGTATCCCAAAATAATGGAACTTTGATCAATTTTATAAAACGACAAAATATATATATATATATATATATATATATATATATATATATATATATATATATATATATATATATATATATATGTATATATATATTTATTTATATAAATATATATATATATATATATATATATATATATATATATATATATATATATATATATATATATATATATATATATATATATATATATATATATATATATATATATATATATATAAATATATATATATATATATATATATATATATATATATATATATATATATATATATATATATATATATATATATATATATATATATATATATATATATATGTATATATGTATATATATATATATATATATATATATATATATATATATATATATATATATATATATATATATATATATATATATATATATATAAACATATATATATATATAAACATGTGTATACACCTCTTTTAATTTTATAAACTTTATATTACCACATACAAAACACACTTCGCTCACTCCTTTCAATAACGCCACATATAAAATAATTGACAATTTTGAGATACGCATGTTTTTGGAATGCCCAGAAAATGTACAAAATTCCAGCAAAAGCGGCATATTTTTAACTATATATTTACCCGCTACTAGGCAAAAAGTGTTATTTTTGCATTTTGAAGAAAAGGTACTTTTTAATTATTTTTTTAATTATACTTAATATTTTTCAAATGGGGAAAAAACCTTCAGGATTTACCTAAAAAGATCTGTTGCACAGAAAGAACACAATAAATGGCCATAAATATATTTTTAATACATTTCATAATATTTTTAAACTTTAAAAACGATCCCCTGTAAAATCGAGCTTTTTTATATAAGACGTTGTTGAAAGGAGTGAGCGATATGCGTGACATTTAGTATCAAAAAACGATATCCCTTTTTTCATAGAGACAATACCAAAAAACCTTTACGGTTTTGCATTTGAGACAAACGTACCAAAAAATACAGTGACATAATTGAGAGTAAATATTTATTTTAAGTTTTTCACTTTTTTTTTAATGTGTGCGAATCGATTCGTGTCACCAACATACCCATATTACAAACAATAATGATAAGTAAGAAATATGTATTGTTATTATTTTTACTGGCCAGTATTAAGACTTGGGTATGAAGTTTTAGAATCTACGGAACGGTATAAATTAAGGTTACTTAAGTATTCTCCTGGACATTAACCGCATATAAATGACGTCAGATGCAGTGTGTCTGAAGCATAAACATTATTAATGTACGAGAAGGCTTGTAGCACCATCTTGCCAAACCGCCAGGCATTGTATGTATCCGAAATAACTATTTGTTTATGGAAAATACCTTTTTGAAGATGGAAGGTTGCAATTGAAATCAAGCCAAAATGGCAGAATTCATATTAAGAACAATATGGGCGATTGTCCTAGTGGATTTCAACTACGGGATTTCACCATCCGGTAGTTGGGTTTTTAAAAATGAAAACGACTACGACAGTTTAGCGTGATCGAATTTACCCGCAACGTGTTCACGCACCGATCAAGAGGTCCTATCCGAAGAAAGATGAACAAAAGCATAAGCCAATCCAAGCCAATCGACGTGCCGGACGGTAAAATTACACGGAATTACACGGGATTCCGGATAGTGGACAAGCGCCCTTTGGGTGCGTTCAAAGCCTTGTTCACAAATCTGGGTTTCTCGATATGGAGTTTATAATTATTTATAATACCAGCATTTTTTAAATGTTTTCCTCAGATACTTTGGGGCACATTTTATAATATCTTTATAAATTAATAAACTTTGTTTTCACCACTTTTTTTATTAATATAACTCAGCCTACCGGTTTCAACTATATCTTGTCATCATCAGGGTTTATTTTACATCAAAAACATTAAAAACATTAAAATGTTAAACTCTCACCAAAAACTTCCACACACTCTATAAAAATCCTAAAAAAAATAGGAAATATTAAATGAAACCGGTAGATTGAATTGTATTAATAAAAAAGTGGTGAAAACAATGTTAATTTATTTTATAAAGATATTATAATACGAGCATTTAACTTAATATCTGGTTATATTATTTATTGATTCGGCATTAACTTTGTGGAATGACATGATTATTTAATTAAAACTAACCACATGAATATACCACATTAATGAGTTTTATTTTTATTTACGACTAGTTTTGAAAACGACAGATGTTTTCATCTTCTGGTGCAAATTAAAACACGAGTTTAATTAAATGAGTTATAATTTGTACCAGAAGATTAAATTATCTGTCGTTTTTTAAACTAGTCGTGAATAAAAATAAAACTCATTAAAGTGGTATATTAAAAGAACTAACTTACTAACCATTACGCCGTTTCCCCGCAGGGGTAGGCAGAGAGAATAGAACGCCACACCACTCTGTCTTTGCAAAAATTCTTCGCCTCTTCCACGTTCATGCATCTCCTCATGCATACCCGCCGATTGTTACGACTCCTAACCTGACTGTGAACGTTTCTTTTAGTAAGTCCAATTTAAAAAAAAAATTACTGGATTTATTAATAATTCTCAATGGTTGTTAATTATGCATCAATGCCATCTAAAACATGAACGTGGAAGAGGCGAAGGCGACAGAGTGGTGTGGCGTTCTATTCTTTCTGTTAGTTAGTTAGTTTTAAAACAGTGTAAAATAACACAGTATTGTTTTATTTAAGTGGTATATTCAAGTGTTTAATTTTAATAAAATAAATATCTGGTTAAATTTTACATAATAAATAAATAATAAATAAATTTTACACAATAAAATAAATATCTGGTTAAATTTTACATTTTCGACATCTCACAACAGTTCTTCAATGTCAATTCTTCTTCATCATTATTGAGATGTGAATATTTTTATCTCACTCAACATCACGAATGTATTTTTATACAGATTTCGGAGCTTCCGTCCTCGCTTTAGAGGAAGTTTGATAAGTAATTGAATTTTTGCGAGTACCTTGTTACATTCTGAAGAAAAGATAAATGAATCATAAACAGGAGTATTCATAAAAGCGCGCTCGAATTCAATAACGAAAAGTGAAATAATATCATGCCACAAATTTAATTAAATATTTTTATATTCAAAACATCGTTTCTCATTGTTTAATTTTCTTTTAATTTATTTTACCATTGTCTGTTGACTGAGTTGAAACGTTAAGAAATGTTCTAAGAGGGAATTGGGAGATATGAGGCAAATGTAAAACCACAGAATGACTAAGAGGGTTTTATTTTTTGACACCTCAACATAAATGAGGAAGAATATGGAAGTCTGGGCGTTTGCGGAGCTTACAACCATCATAGGCTGGTTTAAGTGATCACTTTACACACGTGTAACGTGTAAGCTAAAGATTATGCTCTTCATCTATGTCGAGATACGTAAAATAGAACCTATTCGAGGATCCAAAATAAATGATTTGAAAAAATACTTTTTGGAAAGATATATAAGTATAGTGTAGTATTTAGGCATATTTTCTTATTTTGTTTTTACTTTATGTTTTTTTTTATATTTTCTCACCAATTATATTTTCTCATTTCTTATATTTTCTCGTTTGTTTGTTTTTAATATGTTTCTTACCTTATGTTTTTCTAATTTATTTCTTTTAAATATGCTTCTTATGTCTGTTTATTGTACCAGTTTATTGTTTGTATATTTTGCCATGTATTAGTTTTGGTTATTTAAAAAAATATTTTTGTAACTTTATTATCCAGTCTTGTTAACCACTTTTATAAACATTATTCGTGACTACCGGTTTCAGATAATAATTCCATCGTCAGGTCATTAAAATAAAATAATTACAATTTGACATTTTTTATACAAATGTCAAATCGTAATAATAATATTATTTTAATGATCTGACCATGGAATGATTTTCCGAAACCGGTAGTCACGAATAAGTGTTTATAAACGTAGTATTACACAAAGTAAAAAATGAATGATAAGGAGAGTGTTTTACTACCCATACCACAAAGTTATCAATGCTTTAAATAAACAAAATATTTACATATTTATTTGCAAAGATTATATTTCTATGGTCTTAACTAACTAACTAACTAACCATCACGCCGCTTCTCCGCAGGGGTAGGCAGAGAGAATAAAGCGCCACACCACTCTGTCCTTGCAAACATTCTTCGCCTCTTCCGCGTTCATGCATCTCCTCATACATACCCGCCGATTGTTACGACTCCTAACCTGACCACTTTCAAGTATTTGGCATACCTGATCGTGACATGTTTTTCTCGGTCTTCCTCTGCTTCTTTTCCCGCTAACATTCGCCTTATAAATTTGTTTTACCGTTCTTTCCTCATTCATTCGTTCTACGTGTCCAAACCATCTCAACACACCTTTCTTAATTTTATCCATAATGCTTATCTCAGCTTTGCATTCCTTCCTTATTTCACTATTCGCAAATCTATCATATATCGTTTTGTCGCACATTCTTCTGAGAGATCGCATTTCGACTGCATTCAGTCTACTTTCATCCTTCTTTTGCCAATTCCATGTTTCACTTCCATACATTAGAGTTGGTACCAGGATTCCCTGTGCACTGCCAGCATCATTATCATTTACTATCATTTCATTATCATAAAATTTTAACATTCGTTAAAATTTTTAATATTAAGACGAAGAGTTTTAAGTTTTAAGAAAACATACACCTCAAAGATGTTCCTGAAAAAATACTGCGTGTATTTTTCGACTGAATCAAAAAATATTTATTTTCCTGAAAAATATTTCAGTCACCTTTTTCAGAATAATATCTTCGGGGTGGAAGTATAAATATTTATGAAGGAAATGGAACGAAAATATTATGCAACTTTCAAGCACATAGACTTAATGTTAAATATTTAGGGGATGAATAATTATGTTTTTATCCCTTATAAATATACACAAGCCAAAATATTTTTGTTTCGCATTTCATAATAATTAGACATTGCGAATGGAATTGAAAAAAAAATCCAGCTTATTGCCATTTCAACATTGATGAAGAAAAGTTTCGAAGTGTGGGTAATTTACTGGGCTTATGGCTTATCGTGGGCTCATTTATGTAATTACTTTATACACGTGTTATATAAATCACTCTACCCATGCTTGAAAACTAAACTACTAAAGTTTTTGGAACTCATATTTATGTTTATCATTTAATTTTCAATTCGCTTCATGTGTAAGTTTGCGGCAGTATCTATGGTTGATTTGAGTAAACTTTATTTATTATTTCGGCATTAATTTTGTGGTAAGACATGTTACAATGATTAAAGAAAATACTTGTTTTTTACCACTTGAGTTTTATTATAGACTACATGTTTCAGAGGCGAATACTGGGTATAAAGTGGTATGACTTCGTCAGGAATGACGATGTTAGGAGAAGAACTCAACAGCCCCTCATACTGGAAGTCCTGAGAGAAGAAGGTGGACATGGTTGGGACATGTCCTTAGAATGCCACCTGAGGACATCAACCCCTCATGTCTCTTCTTCCAACCCCGAGGATTCCGGCGCCTCGGAAGGCCGCTGACGACCATTCACCGACTTTACTCAGCGGAATTTCGAGACGCCGGACTGACCTGGGAGGAAGCCAAGGAGATGGCGCGTGACAGAGTCACTTGGAGACGACTCGTGTTGGCTATATGCTTCACCTAGGGAGCGAACATGGAAGAAGAAGACATGTTTCAGAAGTTAAACTTCCATCATTCAGGTCTGTATAATAACAATGATATTATAATATTATTATTATATTATTTAATGTTATTATACAGACCTGAATGATGGAAGTTTAACTTCTGAAACATGCAGTCTATAATAAAACTCAAGTGGTAAAAAACAAGTGTTTTCTTTAATCATTGAGTAAACTTGTTTTAAGCATTTACCTTTTTTTGCATTTTTTAAGTAAATATGCGAGATTATTATCGAATTATTTCCCATATTACGAGGCACCTTAAAACATGTTTTCCATTTTTTATGGAGCTTATAATTTTGCCAGTTATTTTATCCATAAGATTTTCACAAACCTCTATATCTTCTCTTTAACCAGACTATGACAGATCGTTAGCTCTATAACCCAGACTTTCATATTCTTCTTCATTTATGTTGAGATGTAAAAATTTAATGTACAGAAACCCAGATTTGTAAATAACGATTTGGACTCACCTGAAATATTGTGACCATAACTTTTAGTTAATCCTATTCTTTTCAAACAATTACTGAATTTATTTCTTTTTCTTAATGGATAATTATTACAAATATATCAGAGATATATGACGTTTAGTTTCGTCCGCCTCCGTAGTGTAATGGTCAGCACGCTCGGCTACCGTTCTGGAGGTCCCGGGTTCGATTCCCAAGGGGGGTAAAATAAATATAAGTGATATTTTCACTGTAATATTTATTCAATAT
The DNA here is from genome assembly GCF_059751285.1 of Brachycentrus maculatus. NCBI lineage: Eukaryota > Metazoa > Arthropoda > Insecta > Trichoptera > Brachycentridae > Brachycentrus > Brachycentrus maculatus. The sequence goes on from NW_028281100.1 coordinate 274,117, forward strand.
TACCCTGGACTGGTACCTGAAGCGGAAGGCTGATCACCTTTCCTTCATGTGTAAACGATCAAGATAACACTGCGTTTATATAACGCAGTGCCCTATGCACCATTGGGTGCGGATAAGGGTTTTTTTTAAACTATGTTTCGTAAAGGTTATTGAAACTGTTAGGCGATAAATCAAAAGCTATTCAGTAAGTTGAACCTATTACAAGTGTACATAGAAAAAGTTTTAAAAAATCGAGAAAGTAAAATGTGTCACTCTAAGCTGTTCTCAAAGTGTGTTTCTCGTAGTCCTAGGGCTCTGCATGTTTTCTGGGAAGGCTCCGCCGAGACAAAAAGCATAAAACTACAATAATGGTACGTTCAAAAACTGCTAGAATAATCATTAATGATATTCATTACTATGTACTGTACTATACATGCGGTGGTTTAACTTTGTGATGAATGAAGAGATAATGCGTAGGACGCAGCAAATCTTGGTCACAACTGTCGTCAGGAAAAGGCGATTCAGTTGGCTTGGCCATGTACTCCGCATGTCTCCTGAGAGCCGCCATCAAGCTTGCCTCTTTTACAAGGCATCAGGTTCTCGCTACCTAGGACGACCACTGCTGACAATTCGTCGGCAGTTCTCGTCAGAGCTTCGCGACACGGATCTGACTTGGGAGGATGCAAGGGAACTGGCAGCCAACAGAAAAGCCTGGAGACAGTTTGTGGACTCCATATGCTCCACCTAGGGAGTGGATATGGTTTAATGAAATAATAATGTACTATACAAGCACTGGCAGTTATTTTCTCATTCACGATACAAAATACTTGGGTAATACGGGATTCTTGGCATATGCTTAGCATATGCTCGCATATGCAAGCACAAAGATAAAATATCGGAATTTTCTTCTATCACGACTAAAACATTGAACAGTTGGTCAAAAATGAATACCTTCATACCTTCCATAACATGGAAATAATTTTATTAATTTATTAAATAAATTTTATCAAGTGGAATAATACAATAACTCTATCGTTATCATTCATCATTCACTTTGCGTAATACTACTTAAAAACTCAACTTCACGACTACTGATATCGGAATAACTATCCCCTCATAAGACCAACTATAGCCTTTAGTTGACTAGTCTCTCACTCCTTTCAAGAACGTTCTAAAAAAAATCGTCAATTTTCAGTTGTGCATGTTTTCGGAATGCCCAAAAAATTTACTGTATCCCAGCAAAAGAGGCATATTTTTAACTTAATATTTACCCGCTATGGGGCAGAAAATGTAGTTTTTGCATTTTGAAGAAAAGTGTATATTTGTAAGTTTAATTATTTTTAAAATATACTAAATATTTTTCAAATGGAGAAAAAACCTTCAGGTTTTACCTAAAAAGATCTGTTGCGCAGTAAAAAATTCAATGAGTGGCTCGATATTTATTTTAATACTTTCTGTTATAATTTTAAACTTTAAAAACGTTCTCCTGAAAAATCTTTTTATTTTATTTATGACGTTCTTGAAAGGAGTGAGCGTGTTGTTTAGATACCGGTAGTCGTAGAGTTTTTAAGTGGTATTAAACAAAATGAACGATGAATGATAAGCAGAGAGTTAAATAATGATATCTTAAAATTAACAATGCTTTTAAAATACAAAATAGAATAAAACAATATTGTATTATTTTATACTGTTTTAGATGTCATTCATGCATAATTAACAATTATTTGTAAGTTTTTTTAAAATAATGGACATAAAAGGCTTCGTAAAACATAAAATGTTTCAAAAGATTACCATCACCTAAAAAGTTTGAGGATCTACCCCTAAACCCATATAAAAAGTTGTAGAGTTGCTATATCGATCGACAAAAGCGCTAGTACCAAAAAGGCGAGCTTTAAAAAGCTATTGTTTTGTTCTCAACCTTTCATACTTGGAAAGCACAAAGGACGGTTTCGTTCTGCTGTTAATGACACAGTCCCGTTGTGAACCAAAAAGCTTAACGGTCCTTAACTTATGTACATAATCTACGCTAATGTCAAAAACACTTACCGTTTTGGATTTTTTCTGTATTGAAAATAGTTTGAAAGGACAAGGTGAGGGGGAAAGGAATTACGCAACAAAAAGTACTAAAATTTCCAAGTTTTATTTATGCATCAATTGATACGTTCTTTTATATGCTGTTTCGAGTTTATTAAGGTTTTTTTAACAGAGACTCAAATTTACATTTAAGAATAAAAATAGTAACATATTTACAAAACAAAGACATTTTAAGCGTCAAATAAATAAACTTAATGTTAAATCAAACACTGATTTTTTGATAATTAAATAACTAAAATGTAACTTTGTTTTAAAATCACCTTAAATATAATATTATAATTCATAACTTAATTATAATGTCTACCGGTTTCAAAGCTAATCACTTCCTTATCAAGACTGTTTAATACTAAAACACTATCTACTTAGCAAAATTGAAAATATTTTGACGGTTAGGCAAAGGAGCTTGGGTAGATTTTTGGGTAGATAGAGGCTTTTTTGATTTTTTTAGTCTATTTACTTGCATTTTATTGTTAAAAAACATATTAAAAAAATTAATTTTGTGACAAGTGTTTCGCCTAGTTATAGCATTTCAAACGAATGTAAATGATAAAAAAATCAGGGTTTTATTAAACATTCAATATATAAATTAAAATGGAGTTCTACAAATTAAACGCCAAATCCATAATGAAGTAAATATAAAGCCTTATAAATACTAATTTATATTATTTTTATGATAACAATAATACCATAGACATTCTGCCTGGTTACATTTTGTCATCTCAACATAGATGAAGAAGAATGTGGAGGTCTGGGCATTTACAAAGCGTTCGAGCTTTCATAGCCAGGTTTATCAATTTACGCATGTGGTAATTTCACCATCACACCCACGATTAACAACCATAATACACAAATTTTTAACACATATACTACACATTACTATCATTAGAATCCTAACAAACCATCAAACCTCATCCCTTAGTTTTTCCCTCTACCTCCTTCCCTAAGCACTATTTTCCTTTGCCTTCCTTATTGTCATCAAAATGTAATTAATGTTTTTTTTTATGTTCAAGTTCTATTTACCCTCTGATTGCAAACAGCTATATAAAGTGTCAAACGTTTTGACCAATATAACTTGTCTGTTTTTGGTTGGTCGGAACATATCGCTTTTTAGCAATAAGCCCGCCAAGGTATTTATTTATTTTCTGTATATGAAGTTTGAATAAATAAAATAAATGAGTAAATAAATTTAAAGCTAATAACACTGGCCTACAAGGATTTTGTAACTGAAATTTTGATGACTGATTTGGACTAAGTTAATCGTTCTTATTCAAAGTCTATATGGTGACAAGCTTGTATCACGTCAAGTTTTGCTGTTACACTCATATTATTGTTTGTATGGACCACATACGTTGAAACCGTAATAGTGGTTGGTATCTAGACATGCTTTAGTCTAAGGAGAAAGGGATTAAAAAAAGTAAAAATAATTATGGAGTAACAGTGGAAATATATTAACTTATTAATATTGAAAACGATAGCATTATATGTTAACATATATTTATACATAAATAATAGGATAAACTTAAGTCAGTATCAGAACTAAAAATATCCATAACTAAAAAATCTGACGTGCTACATTTTTTGCTTTGGTTTATGAATTCAGCTATGCAAAGTGCATAAAGATCAGGTATTTTCATGCCACTTACAAAACACATATAATAAAACAATGATTAAAGAAAACACTTGTTTTTTACCACTTGAGTTTTATTATAGACTACATGTTTCAGAAGTTAAACTTCCATCATTCAGGTCTGTATAGTAACTCATAATATAATGTTATTATACAGACCTGAATGATGGAAGTTTAACTTCTGAAACATGTAGTCTATAATAAAACTCAAGTGGTAAAAAACAAGTGTTTTCTTTAATCATTGTAACATGTCTTACCACGAAGTTAATGCCAAAACAATAAATAAAATACATATAATAAAAGTTGTAAATTGTTGGCCAGTGTTATCTGACCACTAACACTGGTCTAAACTTTTAGTTATACTCAAAGTTTGAAGTACAATACGCTTTAGTCGCCTGGACTATTAAATGTATGAATATTACACGAACATTAATTCATGAATAAATAATAAATCTAGAATCGCGGTATTATTGCAGAATGATTGATAAGACCTTTGTCGGGAACTAATTGCACAATTAATAATTGATACGTTGACTCATTGATTCGTTGAGCCCCTTAGGTTTTTGGCATCTAAGTTCCACCCCTTATCAACCTTGAGATGTGGTGACCATCCGTCCAGCGAGTTCCCACAATTAACTTCAATGAATTTCAGTTTGACTCAAACAATTATATTGTGCGAATAGTATAGCAGAATGTTGCAACCCTTAACTTCACGGTAATCTCTTTTAAGGCCCAGTATTTGTTAAGTCACAAATAATTTTGCTCTAAATCCTGGTAACATTTTACGCAATTAATTTTTTTCTGAAAAAATTGTTTTTGTATTGAAAAAAATCAATTTTTCTATGAAATAATTATATGGTTTCAAAAAAGAGTTACTGAAAGGTTAAGGGTTAAATTTTTTTGGACATGTATTTATCGTAAAGAAAATATATCCAAAATTCATTCTTTAAATAATCGGGCGTGAAAAGATGTGTTACTTCTACGGCGGTCGGCCGGTGATTGAATTCCGTGTCGCGTTGTAGGTTTTTACACTCAATTACTCACTATCAGTTAATTATTACACTCATAGTATAATATAAATTAATCTACCTCCGTGGTGTAATGGTTATCGTGTTAAGATATGCTGGAGGTACCGGGTTCGATTCCCACGGGGAATTAAAATGAATATTAAAGGAACTCAATTGAAGGATAAATGCAGGTTCCGAAATTTTAATGGAGTGGTTTTCAATTTTGGGTAGAATATTGAATGTAACACGTGTATTATAAGGTCATGTAAAGTGCCAATGATTCCTGTAAATCCCCATATTGTTATATATGTTATATTTCAATAAAAAATCTTATTACGTCGTTCATTTTATTAAACCGAGTTTGTATATGACAGGCGACGAGGGTTTGAATTTTTAATTCGTATGAAACTTTCCCAGGAATTTAAAAAAAGCTTTTCTCTTCAAGTTTAAAAATTGGATAAAAGTGGCGTTTAATTATTTAAATGCGATTACGGTGGATGGTTCGGAAATAGAAAAGCGAAAAATTATTTTCTACTTCAACAAGGGGGTGATCAGGAAGCTTGAAAATGTATTTTTTTCATCCCCTAGAGCTCCAAAGGGTTGTTTTTTATCGTTTTACTTAATTAAACAACACCTGAAGCGTGAAATTGATTTTTTTACGTTAATATTATCAGTTTTCCCCAAATATTTTGAGCATTTCCTATCATTGTTCACAAATCTGGGTTGAGTTGTATTTTATATACATGTTTAATATAATAATATCAAAAAGATTTAATTTTTTCACTGACATTTTTTGGTTATTCATTTTACTTCATAATTATTGCATTTAAAAAATTAAAATAACCATTGTGTAGTTTGTCAAGTAACGGTTCCAGATTCACTAATATATTATTTGATTTATATACAAAAAATGCATTTCAGAAATAAAATAACATTAAACAATACGCTTTATTTAAAAACCTTTGCCATAACTTACATATGTGTCGCTTACCTTCAAAATCCACGAGATCCAAGTCGATTTTATAAATAATGCAAAATTTTCCAGGTAACATTCATGTTTCAAAGATTTGTCTATCTTTAGATAAAATATTATGAAATAGAGAATTTTCCCATTTTTTTAAGAAAATTTTCAGTATTTCAAAAAACACGATACACAAACCTATAGTGACGTCATCTTTATTATTGACCCATCCCCGCTCTCTGATTGGCCGATATGGGTCAGAAGGCAAGTTCCATGAATATAGCGGAATTTGAAATACAACGCTGTTTTTAAGTATTGTTTAGCAAGGTTTTCAAGTATAAAAATATTTTAAACAATAAAACCCACAATCGGCATTCCGTAAGAGTATTTATTTTAATATCTTATAAAATTGGATCTGGTGGATTTTGAAAGTAAGCGACACATGTATGTAATTATATGTATAGTTAAACTTAAATTCGTTCAAATTGAAAAAATCTAAAATCATGCTTTAAACCCCCAAAGATGTATATATATTTTTTTATACTGGGCTATGCTAGAATAATGAATAATGTACATTTATTCCATACAGTGGATTACATACAATATGAGACCTAAAATTATATAAAATTCATGGGGATTTTGACTGTTATTTCCATACTAAAAACTAATGAACTTGAAACGAAAATCAGTTTATTTTTTCAAAATAACTGAGATTTAATGTACACATAACCATAACATGTACCATTACGAGAAAATTCTCGTAATGGTCTCTACTGGTATGGTTAATGTACATTTATTCTCTATATATAAATATATACAATACTGAACCTTGAATTTTTTTAATAAATGATAATAATTATTGTTTTTTCTGTACTAAAAACAAATGAATTTGTAACGAAAACCAGTTAATTTTTTCAAAATAACTGAGGTTGAATGTACATATATTTTCTCGTACTGGTCTCTACTGGTATGGTTAACGTACATTTATTCTCAACAGTTAAATATATACAATACTGAGCCTTGATTTTTTTTTAATTGATGAGAATTTTTACTGTTATTTCTATAATAAAAACAAATGAATTTGTAGCGAAAACCAGTTTATTTTTACAAAATAATTGAAATTGAATGTATATTTCTTTTATTTCGTATATTCTATTTACTGGTCTTGAAGCATTTAGATTTATGGCCACAGGTTAACCAGGAACAGTTCCTACCCTCCCGGGTCCTGTGAGAGGTTCCCGAGGGAATTTAGTGTTAATAAATGTGTACTTTATGTATTTACTACGATTCCCTGTAATGACTTCGCCAGTACCCACATTATTCCCTTCCCACTTAAAGTAAGCGATTCCCACATAAATCTATACTTACGTTATACTCGTATATATATCTACGTCATCAATTTTTATAGACATCTCGTTCACTGAACTGTTAACTAGTCGGTGTCATTCTATAACATTGCAAAAAATACTTAAAAAATTTAAGATATATTTAATTTTAACTTTTTGGCGTCTTAACATAGATTAAGGAGAATATGGATTTCTTGATTTTTACAGTGTTTATAATTTACTGTTTAAGTGATGACTTCACATAGGTGTAACATTCACCAATATGGAGGATAAACTCTTTTTTTTCTCCCACATAATGCATGCTGGAAAGCACTATAGTAAAAGTGTAAGAATCCCTTACACGTAGCATGACCTTGCATTTATAAGCAGGGTGATAAAAAGTGAAAGAGAGAGAAAAAAAATCACCAAAAACCCATGATTGACAACCACGCCAGCCATTTTTTTTCTTATATAATGGTCTCTGCTAAATCTTATCTTATTTCAACATTGACGGCTTTATATGAACTGTGTCATGAGATTGATCAGTATATCTAGCATTTCTGAAATTTTGAGCATTGTGGTTGTCAATCATGGATAGAATGGTGAATATTAAGCAACGTAAGACAGCTCAGTTATTAACCAGATTTTCATATTTGTCATCGTCTGTATTGAAATTTAAAAATGTAAAAATAACTCCTAAGTAAAGCAAAAGTGTTATTTATATTTGAAGCACTAACTTTGTGATTTTCCATTTTATAATTAAAATGTAACTTTGTTTTAATTTAACTTTACTTTATAATGATTTTAAAACAAAGTTACATGCGTATATTTTTTCAATTGTAAAAAGAAAAATAGTTTCACTACAAGTCTTTGAACACACTCAAAATGCTGGGAATTAATATATTTATTTAAAAACATAGTTTTTAAATATTCTGTAAAGTAGACGTATCCCTGAATCTATCCAATTTTCACTTTTTTTTACCTAAATTACAATCAATTTGACAACAATTTTGTTATGAAATGGCGTTATCGACGTATCTTACTTCTGATTAAATTTTTACGACCAGCGAACCAATGTACGATTACCTGGTAACTAAATATACCATACATGAATGTATCGAAATAAAAGCCTTAAACTACCCTCTAGGGGTCATTCTGAAACCGGTGCGTTTATATTAAAATTATAATTGAACCTTTTGCCCATATTAAAAATTAAAGTGCCACTTAATTGAAGGTGCCAGAAGATATCAAACTGTTTTTGACTAAAGGTTAGGAATATGCAAATTCTTAACTCATTTCTAACATTTGTGGTGCTCAATGAGATAATAAATACATAAAAAAACACATATAAAGGACCATTAATTGAGTTCATGAATGTAAACATGACTAGTTTCACAAACTACAAGTGTTTTCATCAAGAGGTGAAAATATAAAACTGATAACAACAGGTGAAAATAGAAAACTTGTAATTTCAGTTTATATTCAATTCAAACCCTTATCTGCACCCCAATGGTGCAAAAAGCACTGCATTATACAAACACAGTGTTATCTTGATCGTTAACACACAAAGGAAAGGTGATCAGCCCTCCGCTTCAGGTACCAGTCCAGGGTAATATTGAATAAATATTAGAGTGAAAAAATCACTTATATTCATTTGACCCCCCCTGTGAATCGAACCCGGGACCTCCAGAACGGTAGCCAAGCGTGCTGACCATTACACTACGGAGGCGGACAGTTTATATAATTTTTTAAGAATTATAGTTTATTTAATTTGAAACGTTTACAAATACATTCATTTTGAAATTTCAATAAAGATATAGAATAATATGTATATTTAGTAATTAACAGAGCTTATGACTCGTCTAAGCTGGTAAAGTGATTACTTTGCACACGTGCAACATTCGCCATTCTACCCTTGATGACAACCATACTATATTTTTTTTGGAATTCCTATGTTATAAAGCATTCCTATATGTCATGACGCTGTAGAAACGAGTTCTCAAAAGCCATCTAAGTTGAATTGAAAAGGCTTTTTATCTAGCAGAAACCCTTTAGATGTATGTTAGATCTGAACCCCATATTATTTTTATATAACGCCTGACAACATGATTTACAATTTTATTCAGGTTATAGTTTGACCATTATTTTTAAATTTGAGTGTGCCAAAAAAAATAATTAAAAAATAACCCCTAAAACCCAGATTTGAAAATATTTAGGCACCCTTAAAATGTTGATATATTTATTAATTTATTTATTATTTACTGTTAAAAGCTTAACGTTAAGCTTTCAGAATACCCTCAAATATCTCGAAGCCTGTAAATTCACATTCAAGTACGTTTTAAATTATCTTTTTATCGTTCTTCCTGCAGAACGGCATTAAAAGTTATTAGGTATTTATTTTATTGAGATATTTGGAAAAGACTAGAAAAATAGTCATGGATCAAAGTATAATCTATGATAAAGTGAAGTTCGAGGATTGAACTTTATAAATTAAAACAACTTTGTTTGGAGTACGTGGAGTATCTCAACCCTGCATTCTTTCCTAATATCACAATACGAACATCTATCCTACATCGTTTTGTCGTACATTCGTCTGAGACATCATATTATGACTACATTCAGCATACTTTCATCCTCGTTTTACTTTCATACATTAGGGTTGGTACCAGGACTTCATTGTCTATTGCCTGTTTAGCTTTTGGTGATTCGCCTATACCTTTGTATTAAGGATTTCACGTATTGTTAAGTTAAGTTTTAAATTCAGTTTTATTATTTTGAACAAATGAAAAAGTATTGTGTCTAGTAACGAGTTTCAAATGCTTAAGGAGAAAATTCTGGAAGTTGACAAAGCCAGACACTTTACTTTGAAAATAATAATTTCAGTAAATGAATATAGTACATAATTAATTAATACTGTAAGTTATACGATTCATCGTGATAATGGAAAGACATTAAAAGAAAGGGATTCCAGAAGACGTTGGAAGGAAAAAAGATAGGAAGATAGAAGAGTGCTAATGACCAATAAGGTATCAATGGATAAGAGAGGTAGGAATATTTCAGGCATTACTGAAAGCAATTAGAGTGTTGAGTGAATTAATTTTAAACCCAAATCCATTAAAAAACAAAATCTTTATTTTTAAATAAAAAAAATAATTATTAATTACTGAACTATTCATATTATTCTTTGACATCTCATCAAAGATGAAGAATATTATGAAAGTCTAGGCATTTACGGGGTTGACGACCGTCATAAGTTTTCATCTCACTAATAGATGTCTCTATTAAAATTCTAGTGATTGAAGAACGATTTGAAATTGGTTCATATATATAGAACTTCCAAGAATTTGAGTGGTGTGGTTGTCAATAATGGGTTGAATTGGTGAATGTTACACGTGTGTAAAGTGATCACTTAAACCAGCTTATGACTGTCGTCAGCCCCGTAAATGTCCAGACTTCCATATTCTTCTTCATCTTTGATGAGATGTCAAAAATAATATCCTACAAGATATTTTTTTATTCAATTTTTATCCCCTATTCTACAATACAATATAGCAGGGTTTGTAAATAACCTCCCCTAGTTAATATTTTTACCCTTTCTGTACAAAAGGGTTGAAAATCATAATCCGTACACTTTTAATTAATCTAATTAAAATCAAATCATTATTTTCAGGCAGTCATAAATTGTGTTAATTAATAGGCGCGGTGTTATCCATAATTTTGCCTTAAAATATTGTAATTTTAATAGCCAGAATGAAACAGGCATTTCACATACCCTTCGTGTGTAACACTCTCGTTAATATTATTTAGACACGAAAATGTAGCCTTACGTTATTTTCAAATTAATATTATTTCAGGAATATTGCGTTCAGAGGAAAAGCTGTTCAAGTCGGAATAAAAACATTGATTTATTATAATATTCAAAATAACATTATAATTTTTTATTATTTCATATGGTTTCTTTTAAAAATAATTGTCATTAATTTTCTAGATATTTCTACTTCCAATTTTAAAATTTATAACGCAGTTCTCTCCAATAAAGAGATTGAGCTATTGTGCTTACTGATTTAATGTTTAATTTGTAGAACTCCATAATTTATATATTTAATTTTAAAATGAAATTAATGTTTTACTTAGTAAATACCACTATTTCTTAAAATCTATTATACTATGATACGTGTTTCGATGAATTCTGCATCATTTTCAAACACCGTAAAATGATGAAACACGTATCACAGTAGATTTGATGAAATAGTGGTATTTACCAAGTAAAACATTAATTAAAAATGGAAATGTTTTACCACGAAGTGACTGCTGAATCAATAAATGAAATTATTATTATTTAACCTAGTATATTTTGACCTATTTATTCTATCTTCACCTAGTCTATTTTATCCTGTTTCATAATAACCAATTCTATTTGATCTATTTTCTTTTCAATTCTATTCTATAACACCGATTTTTGGGGTCTTTTAAGTTGTTTATTATACCAATTTTTGTAAATCGTATGTTGAAAAATAACTCCTATAATTGGAGATAATCCAGATTCGTTAACAAAGTATTATAACACACTCAAAATGTTGTAAAAAAATAATACTTAAATGAAAACTGGATAGGTATTACCAGAAAGTGAATGCTGAATCAAATTAATAAAGTATATAACTTATGTTGGTAGTCTCGTGAACCCTATTCTATTTCCCAGGATTGAGGTCCTTGTCATTTCAGCATCCTGAGACGGAACATCAATCATTTCGGTGTGTGATTGATGAGGCCAATATATACTAGCTGACCACTGGGGGTCACAAAAATGGCCATATTGCTAAAGTACACACCAGTTTTCATTATATTTTAGCTTTTCTTAACAAAGATTGATTTTTTGATTTTCTTAACAAAAAAGAAATGATTGATATTTCATTAAATTTTAGTTTTGTACTGACACATGTCCGCCTCGGTAGTGTAATGGTCAGCAAGCTCGGCTACCGTTCTTGAGGTCCCGGGTTCGATTCCCAGGGGGGTTCTTATTAAAATAAATGATTTTCTCACTCAATATTACCTTGGATTGTTACCTGAAGCGGAGGGCTGATCCCCCTTTCCTTCATGTGTTAACGATAGAGATAACACTGCGTTTATATGATGCAGTGCCCTATGCACCATTGGGGTGCAGATCATATGTATATACAGTGACATGCACTGAGTTTTTAATCAGGGTAGGCAGTAAGAAAAATAGCGTTTTTTCTCGTCTGTCATTATTTTAATAATGTTTGTTTTGTCGCGGAGAAATAACTGAGAAAACTTGTAGTTTTAATTTTTTTAAACTTTTTATTATTATCACAGTTTCCCATTTTTCCATTTTTCCATCCATTAGGGTAGGCACTGGTTATGCGTCCATATGAAATGCACGTCATTGCATACATTTTATTTTATTTAATTTTTTCAACTGGTTTTGAAAAAAACTTGTTGCTTTACACACTTAACGAAAACCTACACAGAACTACAAGACCTGAAACACCTAGAATAATATGCATTTTTTTTAAATATTATATTTTGTGGTCAAAAGAACTGAATGTGCAATAACAATCTGTTTCCATTATACATAAAGTCATTAAGACCAAACAGTAGTAGTGTGGTTCTCAGTCATGGGTAGAATTGGTGAATGTTACACTTGCGTAAAGTGATCACTTAACCAAGCCTTTGACGGTCGTAAGCCCTTTAATGCCCAGACTTTAATATTCTTCTTCTTGTATGTCGATTTGTCAAAAAATATTGTCAAAAAAATCACATATCGCTCACTCCTTTCAACAACGTCATTTATAAAAAACTTGATTTTTCAGGAGATCGTTTTTAATTAAAAATATATTCAAAATAAATATCAAGCCACTTATTGAACTTTTTACTGTGCAACAGATATTTTTAGGTAAAACGTGAATGTTTTTTCTCCATTTGAAAAATATTTAGGATATTTAAAAAAAATATTAAACAATACCTTTTCTTCAAAATGCAAAAACAACACATTCTGCCCTGTAGCGGGTAAATATAAAGTTTAAAATTGTCGCTTTTACTGGGATATAGTACATTTTCTGGGCATTCTGAAAACACGCACAACCGAAAATTGACGATTTTTGATATATGACGCTGTCGAAAGGAGTGAGCGAGATGTATCATCATATCATGTAATTTCGTATCTTTGTATTAAACAAAAAAGACAATACAATTATTTTATGCGTGAAAAGTTTGAATTTTAAGCTATAATTCAAAAATAAATCCAGATTGGAGCTTAAAAACTTTGGGGAGGCTCCAATGCATAAATCAGTAAGGGTTGTTTATTACGCTTCATTTAAATTCATATTCATGCCAGTTTAATATCGCGAAATAACATCTGGTTTTCATGTAATGTACTGATTTTCATTCGCTGTTTTTTAATTGTTTGTAAAACACTCTCCTTATCATTCATCGTTCACTTTGTGTAATACCACTTCAAATTACACAAAGTGAACGATGAATGACTATGAGAGTGTTATATCACCATTGCGCCAAGTTTAAAATGCTTTTAATAAACAAAATATGCGAATGATTTTTTTATTTATTTTTCAAACTCATTTGCTGTCGAAATAATTTTTTGATAAAAATAATCTATGCATTTTTAATATAAATTTTACTTTGTAAATACAACTATTTCTTATAACATCTTATGATGCATGTTTTGATGAGCATAATAATAAGAATGAAACATCAATGAAACACTTTTACATAATATTTACATATATATCGTAGTCGTACAGGAGAAAGTGACCAACTACCAAAACGTAAAATGTTCAGTAGGGCCATTTAAGTCACTTTTGCTTGGCAAGAAAATAAACATCAATGCAGTTAGTCATTTTTAACAAGTCAATATATTATACTTTCAAGTTTAAAATCCTTTGGGATTTTTTTAGGGCAATATTAAGCTAGTAAGATATCAAATAGTCAATGATCACGTTTTTGTAAAACATGCACTTGGTCACTTTCTCCTGTATGACTACGATCTGTTTGTGCATATAGAAAAATGTAACATTTGTGATGACTTTCAAGAAACTCTAAAACAAAAAAAAACAATTATTTAGTTATTTCATCAGACTGGTCTGATGGTCGGTTACGATGAAACCCGGTTGCTGGTCAAATAAAATTAATTTGAAAAAAAACCACACAGTTGTTATTTCATTCTTTAAATGCAGTTCCACCAAGAAATGTCAGTACACAACTTAAATTTCAAGCAACTCCTGAAGTATTACTTTAAGCACATAAGATTTATAAAAAATTTAAAAAAAATAATTTTTCTTGAAGAATCCGAATAAAGCAGATTACTGAGCCATCTACCGGTGAAAGTAAGTAACTAACCTTAGAGTCAAATGGTTGGGGTCTATCCTATCGTATTTTACTCAAACCGTGTCGGTCTTATTTCCAGAAAATTGTCAACTTTATTAAGGAAAACAAAATCATAAGGCTGCCAACTGCGTTGTAGTGCAGTTGAAAAGACGTCTGATTATGAAACTGATGGCGTGAGTTCCATTACCGCCAATTCCAAGATAAGGAAAATTATAAATTTTATTATTAAAAGAAAAAAATCAAGTTGACGACTGTGTCGTAGTGGAGTTACAAAGACGCCATACTATAAAACTGGTTTCATGGGTTCAATCTCAGCTAATTATTATATTTTTTGTGAATTCTATTATAAAAAAAAAAAATTAATCCGTATTGATAAAGAAGCGGTTAGCTTCGAAACCTGTAGACGTTAAGTAAGTTATAATAAAATATTTATAGTGATTTTAGAACAAAGTTACATTTTAATTATAGAAAAAAACCGTTCAATAAGCGATAGTCTATAAAACTGTGTCGTGATGATATCAATATATTAAAATAACCCTTAAATGAAGAAACCCAGATTTGTGAACACTGATTTGAATATTTAAAATTATATATATATATATATATATATATATATATATATATATATATATATATATATATATATATATATATATATATATATATATATATATATATATATATATATATATATATATATATATATATATATATATATATATATATATATATATATATATATATATATATATATATATATATATATAATGCATAATGGTTCTTGGCATAATAAAAGTAGTTGAGTAAGCTTTATTTACCGGATACCCATATATTAAATTAAAAGTTGTATTCTTGTTTCCAGTGATAACACTTGCGTTCACTACGTTTTCGGCACCATCTATGTTTGAAATTTGTTTGAGTTTTACTTTTTAGAAACTTTTGTGAAATCTTACCTACTCTTACTTACGATTTTCTGAATAGCGCTAACTGTTTACAAAATAAATATAAAAAAACTCAATTAAACGTTAACTGACCTATTTATGGTATATTTATCTTGCCTTTAATAGAAAGTATTCGCAAAATATTTGCGGTAAACGACGTCTTCCGTATTTTCACGTGTGTAATATTATTGCGAGTACTTTCCACGCATCGGATGACTTCATATGCGTGTTTATGCTGTATGTATGACATGCCATGTGCTATTACATTTATATGAAATATAAAAAATTGTAAACTCACAATGTTTTGAGTAAGTCCAAATCTTTTTTCACAAATCTTGGTTTCTTTACTTTATTCCTTTTTTACGGAGTTGTTTGAATGTCGTAAATAAATTTAAAATAAAAACGAATTAACTAATAAATACATATACATATTATTTAATTGATTTGGCTTTTAATTTGTAGAACTCCATTTTAATTTATGTATTAATTTTAAATCAAACACAGATTATTTGAGTCTACTAAATTGTATTTTATTGTTAAAAAATAAATTGGCTTGTTGTGGCATTTTCTAACGAATGTGAAGATTAAATGGACTGATGGTCTTTATCGACTTTGTAGACCAAACACTGTTTGATATAACGTTTATTATGTAAATTAAAATGGAGTCCTAAAAATTAAACGTCAAATCTTTAAACCCAGAATTATGACCAAAAAAATGGTAACACTCAAAATACTTTATATTTACTTACTTATAACCCTTATCCGCACCCAATGGTCCATAGGGCACTGCATTGAATTGACGCAGTGTTATCTTGATAATTACTTACATTAAGGCAAGGTGATCACTCTTGCGCTTCAGGAACCAGTCCAGGGTAATATTAAATAAATATGACAGTGTAAAATCACTAATGTTTATTTTCACCCCCCCCTGGGAATCGAACCCGGGACCTCGAGCACGATAGCTAAACACGCAGACCATTACACCACAGAGACGGACTCAAAATACTGTCGTCTAAAATTGTCACATAGTGCCTACATTACACGGCTGTCCAAATTTAAAACACAGTAAGGGACATTTTTTTGTTTTTTTTTTTTTTTTTTTTTTATTTTTTTTTTTTTATAAATCACAATTTTTAACATATATTAAAAATAAAAATAAAAAGTTATTTTGCAGAGACCCACCAAGCCACCTTGTGTGTCTTGTCGGTGGAGTTCTTTTTGCATACATTTTTTTTTTGTTTTTTAACCATTTTAACCTAATATATACACACAAAAAGGAGAAAAATTAACAATATAATCTTCTTTACAATGTTCATAAAATTAACTCTTGATCATTTACCCATTCCTTTATTTTGCCTTTGTTCCATCTTTTATTTTGACCTCTAACATCCGTCGGCAACAAATTAAAAATGTTCGGAACGATATATTGCAGTGTTCGACTTCCATATTTATTGTTGATTCTTGGGACTATCAGACCTTCGTTTTGTGTAAATCGTGTATCATGGTTGTGTACTAGAAGATTTCGATATTTTTGTCTAGTTTGTTGCTCAACGATGATACTCATCCACAGTATTCCACGTACCGGCAGTAATTTTAAATGTTTATATAACAAGATTGGATTGTCCCTTTGATTATATATATGACTGGGTACAATTTTTTTGATTATGGAATATTGCAGATTTTGAACCATTTTTAAATTTGTTTTCGTCGAATGTCCCCAAGACTTAATTCCATATCTTATTAAGGATTCTACTAAAGAACAGTATATAATCTTTAAGGTTGGTTTAGGCAGGATAAAGTAGGTATTTTGCATTTTTGGACTAAGTAGAGTCTACTTAGTCCATAAATGCAAAAAAAACCTACTACAAAAAAATGTCCCTTACTGTGTTTTAAATTTGGACAGCCGTACACGCAGCGATGACATATCGGTGAGATGGACATATACAAATTAAGGCAGGGGGGAAAGAACAGTCGCTTCATCCGGCCGAACGAGATCATATGACATAACCTAAAAACCCCTTTCACATTCCCAACCGGACCGGTGCAGTAATGTGCATTGGTTTTCTAACTGCAGATGGATATTGTGCAACGATTGCGTAATGTTTACACATGTACATTTATACAAGCAACACGCGTCAATATTTCTATGGTCACAGAGGACGAAGGCAAGTGATTTTTTCGTAATATCCGTTCAAAGGGATTTCGTTACACAATTTTACACTAGAATCAAAGAAAATGTTTAAAACGATATATCGCTCACTCCTTTCAAGAATGTCATAAATCAAAAATCGTCAATTTTTAGTTGTGCATGTTTTCGGAATCCCAAGAAAATGTACTATATTCTAGCAAAAGCGGCATATTATTAACTTAATATTTACCCGCTACAGGGCAGAAAGTGTTGTTTTTGCATTTTGAAGAAAAGGTATTGTTTAATTATATTTTTAAATATGCAAAATATTTTTCAAATGGAGAAAAAAACCTTCAGGTTTTACCTTAAAAGATCTGTTGCACAGTAAAAAGTACAATAAGTGGCTTGATATTTATTTTTAACACATTGTATTATATTTTTAAACTTTAAAAACGTTCTCCTGAAGAATCAAGTTTTTTGATTTATGACGTTCTTGAAAGGAGTGAGCGATACATGCAATTTTGTTGACTGTTTCGGCATTTACTTTGTGGTGAAACATGATTATATTATTAAAGAAAACGCTTGTTTTTTTACCACTTGAGTTTATTTTATGACGACTAGTTTCGGAACCTAAGCTTCCATCTGCAGGTCTAAATATAAACATGCTTACATTTAGACCTGAAAATGGAACCTTAGCTTCCGAAACTAGTCGTCATGAAATAAAATAAAATGGTAAAAAAACAAGCGTTTCTTTAATAATATCAATATATGCTATTTTTTATTGACATCTCATCAAAGATGAATAAGAATATGGATTCTGAGCATTTACGGGGCTGACGACCGTCATAGGCTGGTTTAAGTGATCACTTTACACACGTGTAACATTCACAAATTCTACCCATTCTGCCTATGACGGTCGTCAGCCCCGTAAATACCCAGACTCCATATTCTTCTTCATCTTTG
>NW_028281100.1:295000-300694 GCF_059751285.1 Brachycentrus maculatus
AGTCATATTTTTTATCATTTTTACTAACGAATGGTGTAATATTTTTTCTTTGTATTATTTATTTTGTGTGTACGATACTATACGGTAAAAAATAGGAAAAATGGTTGATTGGTCAACGCCGTGTGAGAGTAGCATATATCGCAAGCGTCTTGGCTAATGCATTTCTAGAGTGTTGCGTCCGCCAATGAGCCGGTTGCACTTTCATATATGCACTTGGTAGAGTAGGTTCGCCTCGCCAGGAAAGTTGCAAGGCCTGTGCCTAGGCACTTGCATTTCGTACAGTACTGATAACAGGAGAACCAATGCAACCAGATGCACTTTACTTTAAAATGTTTTCAAAAAAATATAAATTTGGTTTACAGTGATTTAATGAAGAAATTCTAATTTTTTACCCTGTTCTTGATAATATATGTAAAATATTTCTTAATACTCTTCTTATCATTCATCGTTCACTTTGTGTAATACCACTTTATTATACAAAGTGAACAATGAATGATAAGAATAGTATAATACATATTACCATACCACAAAGTTTACAATGCTTTTAAAATACGAAATGTATTATTTCTTATGTTATATATAAATATAAATTATAAATTATTATATGATATATTTATACATATATCATCCATTCCCACGCATGTGAATATAATAAAATGTGCAGAGAATAGAACGCCACACCAATCTTTCTTTGCAAATAATTATTTAACTCCTGACCTGACCTATCGTAGAAATCTCTTAAACTTTTAGATATACCCATTGGGTCGACTGTACCTTGCTCTGGCGGCTTAGCTTAGTGGTTTGGATTATGCCGACACCTGACGCGGGTTCGATTCTAGCCGCTAAGCATACCGTGGAGGGACTCGAGCACTATCCATTGAATTATCAGTATTCATCTAACTTTACTCGGCGAAGTCGGTTCCGTTTCTTACAGTCACGCAAACTATTTTACTATCATTTCAATTATATACACTGGTTGCTAAATTTATTGTAGTCCATAAAAAATAATTATAATTATTGGTGATTTTTTAAAAATATATTTTTTAAAGTGAAAACTGTTAAGTGAGTGATTTGAATATTAATAACCTAATGTAATGAATCTAATTTTAATGATAATATAATTGTGAATTGAGTATTAATTTTTTTTACAATGTTTTGAATTGCAGTTTTACTTAATAAATTCTACAATTTCTTAAATCCATCGTGACACGCGTTTCGATGCATCTTTATCTTTATCATCTTCATCTGAATATCTTTCATGTATCATGATTGGATGATATATTGTAGATAAGGGATATTTTTATTGTTTGTGAAATTAAACATACGAAAAAAGTGTGTATCTATATTCTTTTGATTTCATTATAAATTTAAGTTATACATCGTAAATACCACTATTTCTTATAATCTATTGTGACAAGTATTTCAATGCATTTCAAATCACTTTAAAATATCGTAATTCAAAATGGGTCAAAACACGTGTCGCGATAGATAAAAAAATTGTGGCGTTTACAAAGTAAATCTCAAATTATAAATAGATAAATTTACCACAAAGCGACTGCCAAATTTATCAATGAAATAAAATTTTTACCTGTAAAAATTATCACACTATCTTTAAATTCGCAAATCTGCGTTCTGGAGTTTTGATTAAAATTGTGTTAAATAAAGCCTTTTTCTTATAAATCTTACAAGAACATTAAATTCAATTTAACTTGAATATACAAAACACCCGTTGAGGTAATAATATAAATACATTTTGGTACCAATTCTTAACTTAAAACAGCGTTTGAGATATAAAAAAAACCTTTTTCTTTTGCATGTGCTACTTTGGCAATGACTAGGTGATATTGTCTTCATTTACAAAAAAGTGGATTTTTTTTTCCATCTAAAACCAATATATACCACACGTATTCTGAATTCAATTAAAAGTATTATTTCGAAAATTAATGTTTTTTTCGCAATCTTTGACATTAAGCTGGACGGCGTCGTTCTAATTAGGAGGTTAAGTTCTTTTGACCACTAGTGTCGTATTTTATCATTGCATAAACGCAATTGCAGTAATATAAACAGTGAAAATGAATATTTGTGCATTTAATGAACGTTATTAAAGTGTGGTTGCAAAACAAGTAGTTAGTTTAATCATAACATATATATAAATACATTATTTTCTTTCGACTTTATTTTCAGAAATATTTATGAAAAAGTCACAAATATTTATTAAATTTATGTAATAAATTTAGTCCGTCTCCGTAGTGTTATGATCAGTACGCTTGGCTACCGTTCTGGAGGTTCCGGGTTCGATTACCAGAGGGGGGTCTAATAAATATATGTGATTTTTTCACTTTAATATTTATTTAACATTATACTGGACTGGTACCTGAAGTGGAGGGCTGATCACCTTTCCTTCGTATGTTAACGATCGAGATAACACTGCGTTTATATGATGCAGTGCCCTTTGCACCATTGAAGTGCAGATAAGGGTTCAAATATATAATAAACAAAGAAAACAAAAATATTTCTCTGAGTTTTCTCATGGACAAATGTCGATGCAAAAAAAGGTGAATGCATTGCATTTTGATATCTCTAAGCTATAAATCGTCCTATGCAACTTCAATTTACGATTGGTCTAAACTTTTTTGTCATCCTACGAACTTCTTGCGTGAATGTGATGTGTTGCAGAATTTCATTTCCTAGTATGCGGATTTCCGATGAGGAACTCCATTTAGGAAATATTTTATTTAAGTTTTCTTGTAACATTGCGTGCATTTAATAATGCGAGGAAATACCACTGAAATAATCCAATACTGGATTTGAAATACCTCCCTTAATGCACAAAGCGATAATTAGATTTTTTCATTAATTGATATATTATTTATCTATTTTTAATTTTTTCTATTAATTTTGGTAATATTTATATATTTTTAATTTAAATTTTACTTGATGAATACCACCACGACTTTTTTTAAACAATAAAGGTCCCGGAACTCACTTCATCTGAAGCTTTTTACTAAAACAAATTTTATTCAAATAAAATTTATTGCAACTTTTCCTTTCATTTTGTGGAATTGTATTGTAATTCAATACATTAAAATTACGTAAACGCAAACATTTTTTGGTATGATTGATTTAGAATTCAAATAAATATCCGTCAATTTGATGCAGTGCCCTATGCACCATTAGGTGCGGATAAGGGTTATAAAAATAAAAAATAAAAATAAAATTTAAAATTTATGGAAAAAAGAAAGCAGACTGAATGCAGTCGAAATGCGATCCCTTAGACTAACGTGTGGCAAAACGATATTTGATAGATGTTCGAATGATGAAATAAGAAAAGAATGCAAGGCTGAGATAAGCATTATCGATAAAATTAAAAAAGATGTGGTGAGATGGTTTGGACATGTAGAATGAAGGAGTGAGGAAAGAATTGTTGAACAAATATATGAGGCGAATGTAATTGGAAAAAAGGAGCAGAGGAAGACCAAAAAAATTGGCACGATCAGGTATGCCAAATACTTGAATGTGGTCAGGTTAGGAGTCGAAACAATCGCCGGGTATGTATAAGGAGATGCATGAACGTGGAAGAGGCGAAGAATTTTTGCAAGGACAGAGTGGTGTGGCGCTCTATCCTCTCTGCCTACCCCTGCGGGGAAGTGGCGTGATGGTTAGTTAGTTAGTTAGTTTAAATAAATATCCGTGAATAAAAGGTGCCGAAACGCCGCGGCGTAAATACATGAAGGCAAGGTGATCAGCCCTTCGCTTTAGGTACCAGTCTAGGGTAAATATCAAATAAATATAAGAGTTTATTTTTATTTATTTTCATCGTCCCCTGGAAATCGAACCTGGGACCTTAGGTACGGTAGCTAAACACATAAACCATAACACAAAAAAAAGTTTTCTTCACTGATGTTTCAAATACAGGTATAAATCGACTGTCCAATGTACATAAAATGCAGTTCTTGAGTAATTTTTATGTAACGCATTGTACCCTTATGTAACTGATACATTGTAAAATTACGTCAGTAATCATCGTGCAACGTCACGGTAATTCAATGACGTCACGGTCTAGATACAAAGTTTCAATTAGACGAGTGTATTGAATGATGCGTGGCGTAGATGCAGAGGATTTAACGCAATACACACCTCTCATAATGACTAGATAATCCTGTTCTGTTACCATAATTTTGCAGCCTAGTTTATCTCATAATAATATAAAAATTTGTTTACGAAAAATGTAAAATATATATCCTTGTTTTTTTGTAATTTAAAGAACTGCCGTAGAATAGTATAAAACATGAATTAACCGAATTAGTAAATATTCAAAAACGTAGGTTTTATTTTTTCACTGTCATTTCATTGTGAATTTGTATTTATACTTTTATATGAAATAATTCAAAGCTCACCTATTTCAAAGCTTACCCTTTTTAAATATAAAAAATAAATAACTTATTAACGACTGTTTTTTTGAGTTTATTAACGTAAACACGACTAGTTTAGAGAACTAGAGATGGTTTCATCAATATTTTTTAAACATATTACAAACATAAGTCACAAATAAAATATTCCCGATGAGAAATTTTCATTACTAATTTTTTATATTCATTATTTGCTTGTACTTTTACCTGTTAATGAGAATATCTATAGTAGGTACCTACTGATCCATTTTTTATTTTTTTTATTCATCATACGCATATGTACAAATTAATTAAAATAATGTCCTCCCTTTAAGTTTTCCCGTATTAAAACACATTTTAAAATAATTATTTATAAATGTAAGGAATGTGGATAAGTTGGTGACACAGTGGTGACAACATCATGGACGCAATTGTGTATATTCCCGCAAAGTCTGGCAAGTACATTTAAGATAAGTCTTTCCTAGAAACCAGTCACTCACCATAGCTACCCAGTAACTTATAAATAGAATAAACAAAATTCAAAAAATTATCATTTTTACATAATTTTATTTTTTATATAATTTTCCATCACCTTACCACACGACAATAAAATTATAAAATAGAAAATAAATTTTGACATGCAATCAAATACGACATGGCCGAATGATGCGGTCTTTTTAAGATCTACCCACTTTTTTTATACATTTATGAAAAGCTCATTTATATTTAGTTTCTATTTTGAATCTGACTTTATGGAAAATGGGAGCGAGTTTTACAAGTTTATTACATAATTATCAAAGTTTTTTTGACCAAAAGAGGTATGTGTTAGATTTTTTTGATGTGTTTCTTAGTTTTGTATCTTGCAGTCCAATGAACGTTTCTATAAATTGTATTAATTGTGAATTTTTCTGCGTTGTAATTTTGAATTTTGTAAACGAAAAACATCTTTTTAGCGACATTTTTTTGTTGTGCTATTAAATATTCATGTTTTAGATACAGACTGAGTTTCAAATTTATGCAAATTTTAATATATAATCATTATTTATTTTCCGTTTCTTTAATTGCGATTTGTGTGCTTTGCTGGGAGGTGTTTTCTTGTGTTATGTGAGAGTAATTCTTAAAAACTTATGTAAGAATTGTTATAGCATATAGCAGATTGACTGTCATAAGAAGTAAGAAATTTGTTGAATATTTTCTTCCTTTCCATTATTTTCAATATTGTTTAAGGATAATTAAAAAGGCACTTTGCATAAAAGCCAGTATCATTTAAGGAAGCCTGTCATGAAAAAGGTCTTTTTTATGTACT
>NW_028281101.1:0-22920 GCF_059751285.1 Brachycentrus maculatus
CACACTACTCGAATTCTTGGAAGTTCTATATACATGAACTAATTTATAAACATTGTTCTTGAATCCTTAGAACTTCACTAGAGACATCTATTGGAGAGATGAAGTAAGGTATTTAAGTAATTTAGATGTACAATTTGGATTTTGCTATTGCAGAGACCTGGTGGAGGTTTTACACAGTCGAGGAGTTCCCGTGTACCTGGTCTCCGGCGGATTCCGCTGCCTCATCACTCCTGTCGCAGAACAAATCGGAGTTCCTTTAGAAAACGTCTTCGCTAACAGACTCAAATTCTATGTCAATGGTAAGTTCCTCATCTTTATAAACTCAAACATTTTTTAAGGACCGTTTATACTCATTTTTTATCACAATATACATAGTTTAAGCTGATTCTTGGCAAGGGAAATTATTGTTGGGTAGTATGTATATCCAAAATTAAACACGGTTATTTCATTGAATTCTACTTTTATTTACATATCGTAGCCGTACAGGAGAAAGTAACCAACTGACAAAACGTAAAATGTTCAGGAGGACCATTTAAGTCGCTTTTGCTTGACAACAAAATATACATCAATGCAGTTAGTCATTTTTAACAAGACAATATATTATACTTCCAAGTTTAAAATCGCTTTGGGATTTTTTCAGGGCAATATTAGCTAGTAAGATATCACGTTTTTGTAAATAAATGCACGTGGTCACTTTCTCCTGTATGACTACTATATATATGATAATATGTGACACGTTTCGTCTTATTAAAACATTATCAAACACTCGCACAGTGTTGATAATGTCTTCATAAGACGAAACGCGTCACATATTGTATTATCACATATATGTAAAAATAGTAGAATTGAATCCAATAACCGTGTTTAATTTTGGATATAATACCCAACAATTCAATATGGGATTCTACCAACTGTCTGCAGTTACAATGAATAAGGGAAAATATTGAAGATTGTCAAAGATGATTTAAAATGTAAATGTTGTTGGATTTAAATGTCAAGGACACGGTATGATCAAATATTTCTGATTCTTTAATGTGGAGATCAATGATCTTGTTTTGGATGTACATTGTACATGCGTGAATACACAAGTGAAGTCTTTATCAAAGATATGGTGATATGATCATTTATCCTTTCCACAGTGAAATGAATGATGATGAATATTGATTATCTCATTAGATCAGATGATATACACTCTAAATCACTGGTTCTTAACTGTGTTGAAGGTACCGAACCTCACCAGTTTCATATGCTTGTTCACCGATCCCTTTATTGGAAAAATGTTTTGTTAGATTGATATATTCCTCTTAAATAATATACAAGATCTATTGGATAAATGAATATATCGTTTCATTTTTCATAATATTTTATATATTCCTTTCGTATAATATACTAGATCTATTGGATAAATCAATATGTCGTACAGTAATTCGGATGTGTATTTAGACCTCCGCCGAACCCAGGAGACTGACTCACTGAACCCCTGGGGTTCCATCGAACCCAGGTTAAAAACCACTGCTCTAAATCATTCGCAGCAAAAATTATATCGCTGTTTCGCAGCAGGGGTAGGCTGAGAGTATTTTCTCTCCTGGCATAGACTCCTGCCTTCCTCTACATCCATATATCTGGTCATACATGCTCTCCGGTTACGTATACTTTTGATACAACCAGATTCGAGGTCATAATTGATTTGACTAAGTCTTTCTTGAGCATCCCCATTCTGTTTTCCCATTCTCTCGTCATCCATTCGCTCTACATGTCCCAATTACCTCAAAAAATCTTTCATAATTTTTTCAATAGTCCCTAACATGCATCTAATATCCTAATTTTTTAAGATATTAGAAAGAAATGTCCCTTAGAATCTTTAAAGCATTTAAATAGCACTCACCGTGGTTACAATCTTTTTTTGCCAATTCCATGTTTCAGTAAATTAATTTATTAATATATGTAGAACAATTTTTCATACATTCTGGTAATTTTTTTGCAATATTATTTATCATTTACTTTTAGTTAAATAACCTTTGTCTTTTTTTAATTGGCGTTTTACTTAGTAAATACCACTATTTCTTAAAATCTACTGTGACACGTGTTTCGATGCATTCCGCATCATTTTCAAACACCGTATTACGGTGTTTTAAGAAATAATGGTAGTTACTAAGTAAAATATTAAATAAAAACGGACAGATTCTACCACAAAGTGACTGCCGAATCAATTAATGAAACCTTTGTCTTAATTAGGCATTTCGAAAAATTTGTGGAATTTTTAACAAAATAAACATAAAAAATCTGATATCATACCATAACCTTTAGTCCATAAACAACTGTTTTAACCAGTTTTTACCGCATACGTAATTTTGTTTATAATATAAAACTAGTAAAAATAGTAAATTTTTCCTTAGAAAAAATGATAACCAAAACCACGGAATCATTGTTGCCTCTTGTTATTCTGACCTATTCTGATTATATTATTTAGTAGTTATTTACTTGTATACTGTTGTTGTTTTCAAAGTTGATTAAATCATTATGACGCAAGTAAGTAGTAAATAATATTTGTCCCTGTATTCTTCCAAACAAATATAACAAATTTGTGTCAAAGTCCTTTGAAGCATTCCGTTTTTTAGGTCAAGATATTGTGATGATATTTGACCAATTAAAATATGTAAATTATTCCTGTAAAAAAGTGCGTGACCTATTCAACTTAAACAATTCTTTTTCATTGTGATATCCTCTTATCCTGACATACTGAGGGTCTCCCAAAATAAGAAAAAATATTTAAAACTAAATATATGGGTCTGTTCTAAAAAGTGGTAATCAATTCTTTTTTACTCTCTTCTCTTTTATCAATTTTTTTTGCATGGTCTTTTTGTTAGGAAGTTAAATATTGATAGAATTCTTGAATATGGGTACTACATAATATGTTTTCTTTATTTGATTTTTACCCTTTTTACGCCTAATAACTAATAATAATTTATTGAGTTAATTTTTTTAAAAGAAAATAAATACTACTGTTCTTATTATTTATACAAATATTTCAATTTCATACTATTTTCGTAGTGCTCTGTTATTCAAAATGGGAATCAAATTGTGTTAGAATGGATTTAAACCTAGAAACTCTCACCCAGAGTCTGCGACATTAGCCACAGGACCACAACGCAAATAGAATTTAAAAAAAATTAATATTTTTTTTTTTAATGCCAATAAACACTTTAAAAAATAAAATAAAATATTTGTGTTTTTATTATTTACAAAAATACTTCAATTTCATACTTTTTCTGTGAGCCTAAGCGGCTCATTATTAGAAATATGTATCAAATTGTGGTAGAGTGGATTCAAACCGAGAAACTCTGACTCAAGAGACCGCGACACTAACCACTGGTCTACAACCCGACTCCCGACACTTCTATTCCTATTCCTTATGGATTTGAAGGGGTCAACAGACATCTTACAAAAACGGCACTATCCAAATTCATTAAATCATCAAAAAACACCAGTGGAATAGCAGTACGCAATCATATATTTTTTTCTCATTAAGTTATGTATAAAATCACTTACGTAGGTGCAAATTTAATTTAAACAGTTTTTTTCTTTAATCACAGACATGAAATTAAAATGAAATATGACGTACGGGGCGTTTGAACACGTGTTCAATTATTTGTGGTATTAGAATAATAATTTGCTCTGTAACCGGTTTCAACAGGATTGTCAGATTGTATCAGAGTCATTAATATTTGCTCTCAAATATTTACAATACCATTAGATGTGTGCTTGGTAACATGATTTCTATGCTCTATATAGTCTGTTTATACACATATGTACATTATGTATGGAAAACTTCTTTCTTTGTCTTGTTTTTACAAGTTTAGCGGTTACCACGTTTGGCTACAATGCGAGGTTCGAATAGGAGTCAAAATAAATATCTTGTAATGAGTAATTTTTCTGCCTCCGTGGTGTAATGGTTAGCGTGTTAAGCTACCGTGCTGGAGGTCCCGGGTTCGATTCCCAGGGGGGGTGAAATAAATATTAGTGATTTTACACTGTAATATTTATTTAATATTATCCTGGATTGGACCCTGAAGCGCAGGAGTGATCACCTTGTCTCAACACGATTCAGTGCCCTATGTACCTTTGCAGGTGCGGATAAGAGTTAGAAAAAGAGAAGAAGATTTTTTACTCTTGTATTAATCCAATTGATTTTTCAAATTTCTAACAAAATCATGTATAATACATGAAAAAATGAAGCATTGTGTTTGTACAAACACCGTGTCACCTTACGCTTGCATAAAACCTTCTTCAGTTCTTCAAACCCTTATCTGCACCCCATTAGTGCGTAGGGCACTGCATCATATAAGCCCAGTGTTATCTTGATAACACATGAAGGAAAGGTGATCAGCCCTCCGCTTTAGGTACCAGTCCAGGGTAATATTTAATAAATATTAAAGTGAAAAAATCACTTATATTTATTTGACTCCCTCCCTGGGAATCGATCCCGGGACCTCCAGAATGGTAGCTGATCGTGTTGACCATTACACTACGGAGGCGGACAAAGATGCAGCATTGTAAAATCATGCACAGTCTAAAGTCGAAGGATTTGGTCGTATTGATATAATTACGTAAGTTACCTTATTATCATTCGGCAGATAACCTAACAACATAATTACGGCTCTCAAGTCGAACTGGATTCAGAAAAATACGTAACCGCCTATATCCGGTTAAGAGATTGCATGCTTTCGCTCTCTGCTGTAGTTATGATCATTTTTAATTTAATTTTTTGGCTCAAAGTGCAAAAGTTGTTATTCTACATACTTTCTACTACACGTATGTACAAATAAAAAGTTTCATTTTTTCAACTATTAAAAAATTATAAATATTTGAATATAAAAAAAAGTTTATCTTTTTGATATTTCCAAATGATTTTAGATTAACAAAATGCGAAACCATGCAATTCCAACAAAATAACACTTCAATAATTTGATCCCACACCACTCTGTCCTTGCAAACATTCTTCGCCTCTTCCACGTTCATGCATCTCCTCATACATACCCGCCGAATGTTTCGACTCCTAACCTGACCACTTTCAAGTATTTGGCATACTTGATCGTGCCATGTTTTTCTCAGTCTTCCTTTGCTACTTTTTCCAATTACATTTGCCTCATAAATTTGTTTTACCGTTCTTTCCTCACTCATTCGTTCTACATGTCCAAACCATCTCAACACGCCTTTCTTAATTTTTTGTTTTTTTTTATCGATAAAAAGTATATATGTACGTGTTTTATTACATGTTTAAGTGGTTTTTAAAAATATATCAGTTCTATAGTTGGAGTTTTTCATTTGATTTCAGGGGAATACGCCGGTTTCGATGAGAACGAGCCGACATCCAGGAGCGGCGGAAAGGGAGTGGTCATCGGCAAGCTGAAGGAGCTCCATCACTACAAGAGGATAGTCATGATCGGGGACGGAGCTACGGACTTGGAGGCCAGTCCGCCCGCCGACGCATTCATTGGTAACATATTCATATACAATTATCTCCAAATCTTAGAATTCATATTTGTAATTTGTTATTTGTTATTATGTAAATGATGAAATAAATAAATAAATATATTCATAAATTGATAAACCAGCATTGACTAAGAAATCAGCTAATGCCAGGTTGTAAGCCCTGAAATGCTCAGACTTTCATCCCCTTTTTGTACAAAAACAAAAAATGCTTTGTCTATTTTTTTATTTATTTTTTTATTTTTTAATTTTTTATTTATTTATTTATTTTCATAATACATAGATACATTCAATAAACATATTCATTTCATATACACATTTATTATACGTATTACGGCTGTTTAGGCATGGCCTGTGTTGAGCCGAATACTAACATGGTAATACAAAGTTTTATATATTTTTTTTTTTTAATTTTTAATATTTATATATATTTTTTTAATGATTAGATTATAAACATAACATACAGGAGATACAAAAATAATTTATGTTTTAAGGTTTTTCAATGTGATAATTACACCTGGACTTTAATCAATTCACTTTCCACCTTGTCCCTTCCAATGTTAAGTAACCATCGACGGACACTGTTCTTAAAGACTCAGGTCTTTAAGAACAGTCACTCCTGGAAATCTTAATGGTTTCGGGCAGCAAATTAAATATTTTTGGAGCGAGAAATGAAAAATTTTTTTGGGCAAAACTTGTTTTAATGGCTGGGCCAATGTAGTTTTTATTTAATGCTGCCCGGGTTCGAATAGTTTGTTGCGTTCTAACCTTTTCCATTTTATTCCAGAAGTAAGTTTTGATACTCGGAATAATATACTAGAATAAGCAGAATTTGAATTTGATTAACAAATATGATGTAAACAATATTTTGAGTATGTCCAAATACTTGTTCGCAAATCTGGATTAGCTCCATTTGGGAGTTATTTTTGTCATTATCTTTTTGACACCTCAACAAACATGAAGAAGAATATGGAAGCCTGGGCATTTACGGGGCTTACGATCGTCATAGGTTTGGTTAAGTGACCACTTTATACAAGTGCAGTAACATTCACCAATTCTACTCATGTTTGAAAACCAATTTTTTTTCAACTCTTATATAGGGTCCGCCATCTAAAGTTTTTTTTTTCAACTAGTGCTTATTTCGTGAATGGTAACACTTAGCTCATGTCTGATTTGACAGATAATTAGTTTTATCCTTCCGCTGAGCGAATATGGTTGTGTATACGCTTGAACAACGCTGGGAAATATTGCGACATTCGACTTACAGAAGATGCCGATTTTGCCAAAAAAATCATCTTTTCGGATGAAGCTCATTTTGATCTTGGCGGGTATGTAAACAAGCAAAATTGTCGTATTTGGGGCACAGAAAACCCGCACGCATACATTGAAAAGCCGGTACACCCAAAACGAGTCACTGTTTGGTGCGGATTTTGGTCCAGAGGCATAATTGGGCCATTTTTCTTTGAAAATGAGCAAGGAGTGGCCGTTAGTCAATGGCGATCGTTATCGGGCCATGTTGAACGGATTTTTGTTCACAAAAATTGAAGAGGAGGATATTGGCAACATTTGGTTTCAACAGGACGGCGCTACGTGCCACACAGCCGAAGCTACACTCGATGTTTTGCGCCCCATTTTCAAAAAAAAAAAGTTATTTGGCGGACCCTTTATATGTTGATCAAACTCGTAACACAGTACATATCGCTCACTCCTTTCAAGAACGTCATAAATCAAAAATCGTGAATTTTGAGTTGTGCATGTTTTCGGAATGCCCAGAAAATGTACTATATACCAGCAAAAGTGGCATATTTTAAACTTAATATTTACCCGCTACAGGGCAGAAAATGTTGTTTTTGCATTTTGAAGAAAAGGTATTGTTTAATGATTTTTTTAAATATACTAAATATTTTTCAAATGGAGAAAAAACCTTCAGGTTTTACCTAAAAAGATCTGTTGCACAGTAAAAAAATCAATAAGTGGCTTGATGTTTATTTTTAACACATTGTGATTTCTTTTTAAACATTAAAAACGTTCTCCTGAAAAATCAAGTTTTTTGATTTATGACGTTCTTGAAAGGAGTGAGCGATATGAGTATACAACTGCCAATTTTGTTGGAATAGGGAAAGCTTTTATTGCCCTAAAAAAAAAGCCCTGCCTGAAAATGTGATAATTTTTTATTTATTTCACCGTTTATTTTATTTACAGCATTTTGAGTGTCCAAATACATGTTCACGAATCTGGATTATCTTATTATCAAAAATGTATAAAATGACTCCTAAGCGGAGCTAATCCAGATTTGGACACACTTAAAATGTTATCTTATAACCCTTATCTGCACCCAAATGGTGCATAGGGTACTGCACAGGTGCAGTGTTATCTTGATCATTAAATACACAAAGGAAATGTGATCAGTCTTCCGCTTTAGGCGCCAGTCCAGGGTCATATTAAACGAGTGTTAAACTGAAAAATCATTAATATTTATTTTGACCCTCTTGGGAATCGAACATGGGACCTCCAGCATGGTAGCCTAGCGCAATAGCCACTACACTGTGGAGGCGGATAAAATGTTATAGGCACCAATAATACTTGTATTTGTTTGAATTAAATTTGTTGTTAATTTATGATTTTATTTTTTCTTTTCTCCAGGTTTTGGTGGAAATGTACTAAGAGAAGAAGTCAAAAAGAAGTCACAATGGTTTGTAACCGACCTTCAAGAGTTGGTGGACGCGTTGGCCATCCAAACCAAATGATGCGACGTGCGTCAAGTATTAGTGTAAAAGAGTTTACTTATAGTATTCAAGTACAACCGCGGGTAATTTTGCATATATTCCGAACTTTATTCACAAGGTTGAACCTTTCATTACGTTAAGGAAATACTCCCAAAAAAAACAATTTGTACCCGTTTTCTCAAACACTGTTATAATTTGGCCTTGTAATGTCCATACAAAACCCTCAATCGGTTACAATAATAAATTTTCTAGTAAATATCTGTCACGTTTTATCCCACGTGCTTAAAATCAATGGAAAAGGCAACCCGTTGTGTTATACTTAACAAAATTTCCACTGATTGTAAGTAGAAATTTGTATAACCTTAAAATAATTTTTGCACTTATGGTACTCTATGTTTTAGTTTATTCAAGAAACTTCAACATAAAAGTTGATTTTTGTTATAAGTGCGAATAACTCGTATGTATTCATTAAACTTTTTTCAATTCCTGATCAATATTTGATAGTAAAATATCATTTTACTCTTTGAATGTCGAAACACATGCGATTTCTATATTATTAGTTGCAAAAAATAATAGTACAATGACAGATATGTTTTTTGTTATGTTAAAACTTGATCATTTACTACTTTTTTATATATCGTACAGAGTTTCTTAGATACCGGGTTTGACAATGGTGGCATACAATGTGTAACTGTATTTTAATTTATTTAAGTATTTTGAATATGAGAGGATTTAGGCTCAACACAGGCTTTGTCCAATGACTCAAATTACATATTTAAAATATACTTTAAAAACTTATTAAGTTATTAACGCTAGATTACGGGACATTTGTAATATTTACGACGGACATCCAATCTGTGGGGAGCACCGAGGCAACAAATGTAAGGAATGTAGTGACAACTAGGATGTATCTTAATTGTTTACCGATATTTTATGTTCGTATTTTATGTAAAGATCTCTAAAAACATGTTCACTTACTTTTAAAATGTTTTTCAAAAAACATGAGTTTCTTTTCGTCATACATTTTATGAGTCCCGTATTAAGGTACATTGAAACAAGTCCTGTGGTTTGGGATTAATGTTTCTATAGACGTTTGAGGCTAAACTTTTCTTTTTCCAAATAAGGTCTTAAACTTTATGTCTCCATGTTATAATTTGGAGAACGAGCAGATAAACACGTTTAAATTAGGGTTGAAGAGTTAATATATCAAGTCGAGGATTAAATGTAGTCATTTAAGCATCCGGTTGTGTATAGGGCACTGCATCATATAAGCACAGGTGATCAGCCCTCTGCTTCAAGTACTGGTCCAGGGTAATATTAAATAAATATAAGAGTGAAAAAATTACTTATATTTATTTTTGTCCCCTCTGGGAATCTGAGCATTACACTACGGAGGCGGACAAATCTCGCATATTCGAGTGTAGTTAATTATAGTATGTACGTATTTTATAGGTCAGTTGGAAGAAACTGAAATTTTATTGTGAATTTCGAACAAATAGTACTTTACTTATATTACATACCTAAAATCTTCAATTGTATTATATTTTAATTTAGTACATAAATGTTGGACTACTTTTGAATATGTATTGGTCAAAATCAGTTAGGGTATATTAACACATTGTTTGCGGGAAACACTTAAAAGCTTCTTTCACATACTGTTGGTAGAGGGTGGGAGACGCTTATATAAGCGTTCTATTTGCTAGCTTTTGTTAGAGCGCGAGAGACGCCAAAAAGCATTGTACAGATCAGAATTGAGTTTGCGGTTACTTGTGATAAGTATACAACCCTAATTAGTATACTGATTAGGGTCGGGGTTGATGAAAAAACCGCCCGACAACAATGTGTTAAAATAAATATTTTAAAATTATTATTCACTATGTATTTCATTCATTATTAGGTCAAAATTTTTTCAAATTGAATATTTCAATTTCAGCTGGCTGAGAAGAAATATTTTTATTATTATTGATTAGTAAATTTATTAAATAAATATTTGGATGTTTGGAATAATGGAGCAAACATTCTTTGGGACTTTGTTTTTGTCACTAATGAATGCATTTAGGATTAAAATGTGTATATTTATACATGCATGTTTAAAAACAAATATGCCATGCACTCTAATATAGTATTTCAATTCAAAACAGATGTAGAATATATATATATATATATATATATATATATATATATATATATATATATATATATATATATATATATATATATATATATATATATATATATATATATATATATGTATATATATAAATATATATATATATATATATATATATATATTTATATATATATATATATATATATATATATATATATATATATATATATATATATATATATATATATATATATATATATATATATATATATATATATATATATATATATATATATATGTATATATATATACAGATATATATATATATATATATATATATATATATATATATATATATATATATATATATATATAGTGTGTGTGTGTGTGTGTGTGTGCGCGTGTGTGTTGGTGTGTGTGGGTGAATGTGCGCAAGTATATTTTTTTTTAATGTGTCGGAAAAATGTTATTTATGAGAATAAAAAAAAATATTTTTTTTAAATCTATGTTTTATTTACTATTGACTCTTAACCTTACTTCCCCGAATCTATTATTGTTTAACTTAACCTTAGTCCTACTCTAAATGTACAACAGCTTAATCCAACATTCCTCCTTCTCCAAGTATAAGTAAGAATTATTTTAGCGTATCCTTGTTTGATTGTCATGAGTTATAATTTATTGAATATATTCTCTCTGGAAGTCGTAGTGTAGTCTTTCAGTTCTGCTTTTACAGTAGTTAATTGGGTTTTGCGAGTTACAGCAACCTACTTGGAGTATGTTCCATATTCATCGAAGGCATCGTTGATTCCAGTATTTGAGAATACTCGGAAATAGTTGTGACAGGAGGCTAGTTGCGCATTTAAATTCATTATGATCTCATCTTTTTCGACTAATTTTAGTTTCATGCATTCGAAATCATACCACGAAGGACACTCAAATTTCTGTTCATTTTCTTCGCTGTTGTCTGGTGACTGTTGCGATAAAAAACTTTGGTTTGGCATATAAGATGTAGAAGACGTACTCGCAGCGGGTGCATTCAAAGAACTCGGCGGTCTCCTGTTATTATTTCTATACGGCAAATATCTATCGAGTTGCGTTTTGGCAATTTTCAGATCTTTCTTGAGGATCTTATTTTCAATTTTCAAAGCTCTCAAGTCGTCTTCGTCATTACTGACCGGTCCGATTCTTCCGCCTGCCGGGATGCTAGTCAGGGTTTGTAAAATTTTCGCTTTCGTGTCTTCGATAATGTTTTCGATTTTATTTTTCCCTACATCGGCGACCGAACAGGGATTCCCTTGGTACTTTAGGAGCCTGATGATCTTGCCTCCCCGGGACGTCTTGATTCCGAGGACTAGCTTGTCCAGTCCTCCTTCAGTCGAAAAGGCTTTGACGTCCACATCGGGTCCGTCCATCTTGGCAGATTGTACTTTGCCAGTCGTCACCGAGTCGCCTTTGATCGCGTACAAGCTACCGATTTTATCGCTCGAACTGACGGAGTGAATCATCAATACGTTTTCTTTTGTATCGTAATATATGCGATTGTTACAGTACTCGCCTTTAGTGACGATTTCCATTTCTTCTTTTGTAACACTATCTTCTTTATACGTGCTTCCTTTTTTTACAAAATACTTATTATTATCATTGTCTAAAAATTCATTCCATTGCGGTATTGCCATTCTCGTTCCCATGGGTTGCAATGTGTCATTACGGATGATGAAGGTTTCAGGGCCCTTAGCTACGACGACGAATCCGTTTACGTATCCGATTTTCTTCGGTGGGAGATCAGTGTCGATGACCATATCGCAAACGTAGTAATTTGATAATATCCTGACCACATTGTCCACACAATTCCCGCTGTCATTTTCCATGAAGCATTTAGTTTTCCAAGTCACCTCGGGGGACGTTTGGCCGCTGGTAGTGCGGATACTAGCCAGTAAGGTGACTGCGGCCAAGACGAGGAAATGAGTTAGAAACCTGCAATATAATTAAAATTTTATGAATTGATATTGATGTGGAAGTCACTTTGTGGTAATATCTGTCCATTTTTAATTTAAGTTTTACTTAGTAAATACCACTATTTCTTAAAATCTGTTATGACATGTATCTTGATGCATTCTGTAAAAATGACGCAGAATCCACAATAGAAACGCGTGTCACAATAGATTTTTGAAATAGTGGTATTTATCAACTGAAAATTGAATTTTAAAAAATTATTGAAATTGTCCCGGTGGCGTTCGATATGGTCAGAAACTACTTGTTTTAGTTCTCTGTGGCCATATTATTATATCGCACAGTGATTGGAAAAGTAACATGGGTTATAAAGTAGGTAGGTACCATGCAAGAATGAAGAAACTCGAAGAATCTCAGCAACAGGTGAAAATAAAAACTTCACAGAAAAAAAACGGTTTGTATATTCACTCCTCTGTTGATGAGAACTAATGTAGTTCTCGAAACTAGTCGTATTTACATTTCAACAAGTGGTCTAATACAAGTTTTTTTTTGGACGTCTTAGAAGAAGAATATGGAAGTCTGGGTATTTACAGGCTGGTACTCGTGTAACATTCACCATTCTACCCATGTTACATGAATATTCTATAATTTGAGTACAAAGTGATTACTTAAACCAGCCCTGTAAATACCCGGACCTTCATATTCATCTTCATCTACGTTGAGTTGTCAATATAAATAATCCCTAAGTGGATAAACCCAGATTTATGAACAAATATTTAAGCACACAAAAATTTTGTTTTTATATTTAAATGATTCTTTTAAAAAAGAATCATTTTAATATTTACAATATAAAATAAAGGTATACAGATATTTATTTTATGTTTAAATGTTATACATACCCCATGGCAACTAAATTCCTTAATAAACTTGTTTATAATTTTTTATTCATGATGCATTCAGTTATTAAGTTCACAAAAAAAAGTCACATGACACAAAATGTATTTGCAACCAATTATTATTCATGTAGCGTGAATGAATTTAATAAGAAAATACTCAAAATTAAGCATTCATTCAGATAATTGTTAAAGTATACAGGGTGAAACAAAAAAACCATTACCTTAAATAATAAAAAGACAAATACATTAATTTATTCATTTTCACATCGACAAAAAATTAAGTAAAAAATAACTTTGTTGTACAATAAAATCAATACATATTTTATTTTGAAACGCAGGACTGTTCACATCGCCCTCATATAATCAACGATCAAGATAACGCTGCCTCAATATGATCCAGTGCCCTAAGCACCACTCGTTGTAGATAAGGGTTATAATATAAATATATTTTGGACATTTTCACTATATCCATGGTTGCCAGGTTGCAATTATAAAAATATCGGGAGGTCAGTGTACAGACACTGGCCAGTCAAGCCATCAACTCCTGACGAATGGACTCGTTGGTGCGTCTAGCTATCCATGGGATTCGGAACATGCGTGTGTATATTATAAAGTATTCGTGTGTATATTTTCCAAATTGTTTAATTTAACGATTTTTTGATCGCCATCTTTTTTTGCTACATTCTCTACTTACAATCTCACTGATTGCCACTAATTTTCAACAAAAGGTTATCATTTTTACTAGCGAAACTCTTTGTACTTGTACAAGGACATATCGCTCACTCCTTTCAACAACGTCATATATCAAAAATCGTCAATTTTCAGTTGTGCGTGTTTTCGGAATGCCCAGAAAATGTACTATATCCCAGCAAAAGCGGCATATTTTTAACTTAATATTTACCCGCTACAGGGTAGAAAGTGTTGTTTTTGCATTTTGAAGAAAAGGTATAGTTATAATTATTTTTAAAAATATACTAAATATTTTTCAAATGGAGAAAAAAAGGATCTGTTGCACAGTAAAAAGTTCAAGAAGTGGCTTTATATATATTTTCAATGCATTATATTATATTTTTAAACTTTATGAACGATCTCCTGAAAAATCAAGTTTTTTGATATTTGACGTTGTTGAAAGGAGTGAGCGAAATAATGGAATATTAACTATAAACAGGATTGTGTAATATTACGTAGGTAAGTAACATGTCTTTCAGAGTAAAAAGATAACGTATTGATTACGTAGCGTAGATAACTTTAACTTTACTTCTAGTGTCATTTCCATCTATTTCTGACTGATTTCCAACGACTAATATTTCTGTAATATTTACTCATTTACTACTATTTTACATTAATATCTTTAATAAAATCAGTAAAATAGTCATTAATATTATTTCAATAGTGTTGTCATTTATTACAATATTATTTTTGTCATCTCATCAATGATGAAGAAGAATATGTATGTACGTCTGGGCATTTATGGGGCTTACGACCGCCATAGCCTGGTTTAAGTGATCACTTTATACACGTATTACATTCACCAATTCTACCTTTGATTGACAACCGTACTACTCAAATTTTTGGAAGTTTTATATATATATATATGATCCAATTTTGAAACATTCTTCTTCATCTATGCTGAGATGTCAAAAAATAATAAAAAAACTCCCATAATTTTATTTATTTATATTTTTTATTATTATTTCTTAAGTTAGCTTATATTACATAATATAAACTATTTTATACACTTCATTTACTACATCTACACACACACACACACACACACATATATATATATATATATATATATATATATATATATATATATATATATATATATATATATATATATATATATATATATATATATATATATATATATATATATATATATATATTTTATATATATTTACATTTCCTTACAGTACACGAAACATTTATTTTTAAATTCTTTCAGACTCTTTTCATTCTTCATACATTCAGGCATCTCATCACACATTTTTAAACCCTTATACATTAAACAATTTTGCGACTCTCGCACACTCGAATTGTTGTTATGTTACAATATTAATAATTTTTACACGTTTTCCGAAAAACTATTAAGAGCGATGTTTTTTTAAACCAAGACGCCATTTGGCGACCCCCCTCGGCGAACATGACAAAACTTTCCCCTTAACTGCTATTTTTCTGTCCTCCTGTGACGAGTTGGGTGTTATTATTTCACATATTTATACACTGGTAGTTATAATTTAATGGTTCCTAGCAAAACAAGATATAGCTTTAACCTTAATTAATATTAGCGCCCCTGCAGCGAGCTGGCGGAAGGGTGAACTCGTGGGGCAATACTCGAAACCCGGTAGGTACATTCTGCAGATAAAATTCTTAGCGAATACACTTAAGAAAAAAAATAAACAGTGCATTTTTAGGCTTTGGTTAATGTATAAGATTACATATCGCTCACACCTTTCAAGAACGTCATAAACCAAAAATCGTCAATTTTCAGTTGTGCATGTTTTCGGAATACCCAGAAAATGTACTATTTCCTAGCAAAAGAGGCATATTTCTAACGTAATATTTACCCGCTACAGGGCAGAGAGCGTTATTTTGCATTTTGAAGAAAAGGTATTGTTTTTTTTTTTAAATATACTAAATATTTTTCAAATGGAGAAAAAACCTTCAGGTTTTACGTAAAAAGATCTGTTGCACAGTAAAAAGTTCAATAAGTGGCTTGATATTTATTTTTAATATATTGTATTATATTTTTAAACTTTAAAAACGTTCTCCTGAAATATCAAGTTTTTTTTTTAAATTTATGACGTTCTCGAAAGGAGTGAGCGACATGAGATTACAAATACATACAAAAGGTACTTCAAATAATGTTTAAAACGACACACAACATCAAAACAACTTTTAGCAGAGAAATTCATCATAATAATACTCGAGGACGTAATCAAATAAATGCGGAGCCGATAAACACCACTTAGTTTGGAGTAAGGTCCTTACAATATATGCCAAATTAACCAGCTGCTTGACATATATAAAATAGAACCCAGTCAGGGATACAAAATGAATGAAGTGAAAAAATACTTTATGGAAAGATATTTGTGTTAGTGATTTTAGTTTTATTTTCTCATTTTTTTAACTTTAAACATGCTTCTTACCTTTTGTTTTTATATGCCTTTTTACTGTACCTTTTATTGCTTTATATTTAATATTTTGCCCCGTGTTTTCTTACTTGTTTTTCAGTTTTATTAACCTTAATCCTGTGTCTCAAAATGAGTAATGTAAATTTCTCATCGGGAATATTGCATATGCGACTTATGTATGTGATATGTTCAAAATAAATAAATAAATGTAAAAAGTACCTGCAAATAAATACGATGTAGTGCCCTATGCACCACTGGGTGCGAATAAGGTTTGGAAGAGTAATATATATTTTTTAAAGTGTGTCAAAGTGAAACGAAGCAAATAGGAAGACGAATGAAACTGTGTGGGTGTTTTATAAATGAATTATCAGCAGACAGTCTGTTTCTGGATGAAAGAAACTACTTTTTCCTCAATATTTAATCCTTCGACGAATAATTAAACCGATTTACATAGAAAGACGTCTGAAAAAGACAGTTTAAGACTTAGTTACAAGGGACAAGTTAGCGTTCACGGAATCACGGAATAATCAATTCATTAATTATTATCCAGATAAACCTGATTTTATATTTTATATATATATATATATATATATATATATATATATATATATATATATATATATATATATATATATATACATTTACTTCCAGTCGTGATCGTTTTAAAGCTTTTTTCGGATCCCATATCGATATTATACTTATCTAACACATGTTTTAACTAACAACACAAATAATTAAATGAACAAGAGAGAAAGAAAATAGAAAGTAGAAATTTATAATAGTTTAATTTCACAATGGTTGTGAAGCAATGCAAATATTATAAATCTATAAAACATCAATGCACCTAATCGAAAACAAAAGTGACAGCAGCTGCGAAGAAGTACAATGCCCGCCATAAGCAGTATTTAGTATTGCATGGATTGCGGTTACATTTGACAGATGGCGCTGCAGTAAAAATGTGTTGGCAAATTTTCATTCTTATTTTTATAATTTATTAATAATATAAAACCCTTATCCGCACTCCAATGGTGCATAGGGCACTGCGTCATATAAACGCAGTGTTATCTTGATGGTTTACACATGAAGGAAAGGTGATCAGCCCTCTGCTTCAGGTACCAGTCCAGGGTAATATTGAATAAATATGACAGTGAAAATATCATTTATATTTATTTTACCCCCCTTGGGAATCGAACCCGGGACCTCCAGAACGGTAGCCGAGCGTGCTGACCATTACACTACGGAGGCGGACAAATTTATTAGTAATTAATAATTAATTCTTATCTTTATAGATTTATACAAGTCATAATATTTTGATTGAAATCTTTATACACCATATATACGAAAATATACACATGAGAACTTTCAGTTTTTTTCAATCTTTGCTCCACGTTTTGAATTGCGACACTCTGGCAACTGAACGAGCCCGCTCACACATCGTCAAAAGGAAATAAAGTAAGTTAATAGACTAAATATTTTTCCATAATCAACTCGTAATTTTATCGTTAATGAGTGTACCAAGAATGCATTAAAATACAAGAGAAGAGCTTTTTTATTACAGCGTACTAATATTTTACGATTATTTGACCGTCACATGCACTATTACCAATAAATTCTCAGTATTCTTTGTTTGATCAATCGGTAATGTTCGTTAATATTACCAATTAACTATAGTGCCAAAATTATTAAGGGTTATCAATATATAAAATGTTTCGTTCTTAACCCCTTTTCTCGCTGGCGTATTGTCCAATTTGCTCTTCTTCAAGCTTCGTTCAAACCTTTGAGGGACTCCAACCTTCTGTTATCTAAGATATGCCTTGATACTGCATATTAGCGAACTAAAAACGATATTAAATAATATCGGAGCAAATTTACAGAGCTCACAATCAGGTTTATTTAATTAAAAAAATATATACATGTATGGGAATAGCAAGTTCGGATAGAATGCTGAGAATAGCAGCATAAGAGGTAGCAGGCCCCCAGGAAGACCACCTAAACGATGGAAAGATAGCTGGTCTTCCACCTCTCAGGAGCGGAGAAGAAGAAGATGTATGTTTAGACGTTAATACGAATAACTTCTAAGTAGACAAACCCTGATTTGTGAAAAAATATTTGGACACACTACTTTTTTCACTGTTATATCTATTTATTTCATTGCCTTGTACTGGAACCTGGTGCAGTACCCTATGCACCATTGGGTACGAATATTTTTTTTTCTTCTTATGCTTACCAAAGTTATATTTATAGTTCAATTGAAAAAATCTTGCAAATGCTACTTCTTAGCATTCATATGGCACAATCTTTGGTTGAAATAATCAAGTATATTTAAATTTTTATTATTTTGACCACACATGAAATGTGTATAATATTCTTCATCTTCATTTTCATCTACATTTAGATACCAATTTAAAAAATATCGATACATAATAAGTGAGGGAAAAGCAGAATTTTCGAACAAAAATTTGAACGCACTCTAAATATTGTGCATATGTTTTTTTTTGTTGCTTTTTTGAGAAACTAAATCATCAACGTATGTAATAACAGTAAAACGTTAATATAGGTACCGCATTATCAGAGGGTAATATTATAAGTGGTTAATTTTTTTAATTAAATTATTACATATCAACAAGCGAAAATGGCTGTAACGAGTAACTTAAAATTAAAACACAATTTATTATAACTTCAACCCTCTACAACGTTCCCATTGATAAACGTGGTATAGGATACTGCGTTTATCAATGAGATAGTTCTCAACGTTAAAGGGGGTTTTACTGTAAAATAAAATTATAACATAAATGTCATAAATCATTCTTAACGCGAGAAAAATTGTCTTTAAAAAATAAATTTAAAGTGTAGGTACCTACATATAATAGACAAATATATTGACTCTTAAAAAACATCTAATTACTGTCAGAGGGCCAGTTACCGAACGTACACCCTACTGTCTTGGACGAAAAGTGGGAGTAACTATCAAATCTATATGTACCCATTAAATCAACTATGCAAGTACGATACGGAATCGTGGTAGAGAGGGTATAAAATGCGTCGGCGTATTGTGGTTGCACAATACATATATAATACAGCCTTCGTCTCATGGAGCCTTAATAATTATCCATTCGTCGTTCAGGAAACACCCTTCCGAAATCTCTGCGAAAAAAGAAACTCTTAACAATTAAGTTTGAGAATTTTCACATTTCCTGAATTACTGAAATACCTGTTGCTTTCAGATTTCAGTTTTTTTTGGCAATTTTTTTATTTAATTAAAAATTAGAAGTTTCTAATATCATGTGTTGAATTTTTATTTATTGAGTGTTTAAAAAAGTGACCAAAGGCCATTTCACACAAATTCAGGTAACATATTTATATTTCTTTGGTGTTTTAAGAATCCAGTCTTTAATTATAATCATATTTGCAAGCAATTTTGATGGTTGTTATTAAAAATAAAGCACATAACTATATAATTATAATATATATATATATATATATATATATATATATATATATATATATATATATATATATATATATAAATAAATATATATATATATATATATATATATATATATATATATATATATATATATATATATATATATATATATATATATATATATATATATATATATAAAGTATCACAGCTAGTACGTTTTATTACCATGCATAAACCTCAAGGTCGATTCCCGATTTTGTGAATAGTTATATAAGTCTTAAATTACGAATTTTATGCATATAAGTAGGGGTAAGTTGCTCACATTTTTATAGGGAACTCAGATAAGTTTTTTTTCTCTTTTCATTTGCACAACAATTATTAAAAATTATTGGACAGATATGTAGTGGAAGGTTAGATTTTTTTAAATTACTGACTACTGACCCTTATCTGCATCCAATGGTGCATAGGACAATCCAAAC
The DNA here is from genome assembly GCF_059751285.1 of Brachycentrus maculatus. Classification (NCBI taxonomy): domain Eukaryota; kingdom Metazoa; phylum Arthropoda; class Insecta; order Trichoptera; family Brachycentridae; genus Brachycentrus; species Brachycentrus maculatus. The sequence goes on from NW_028281101.1 coordinate 20,216, forward strand.
AATTTATGCAATGTTGATTGGATTGTTTAATATATAACGCCAAGGCCAGTCTGGTGCTTCAGGTAATATGGTATTAAATAAATATTAGCGTGAGAAAACACGTATTTTTAGTTTGATTCAAACATATTGATCACTACACTATATTTAGTCAGAAAAAAATATTTCAAGAATACAGATGAACTCTTCAATATATGAAAATACAAATTGAAAAAAATTCAGTTTGTAATGCAAAATACTTGAAAGCGAGCGGTTAGGAGTCGAAATAATAGGCGGGTATGTATGAGGACATGCATGAACGCGGAAAAGGCGAAGAATGTTTGCAGAGACAGAGTGGTGTGGCGTTCTATTCTCTCTATCTACCCCTGCGGAAAGCGGCGAGATGGTTAGTTAGTTAGTTAGTTTAGTTTGTATATTCACCTATTAATGAGAACATCTGTAGTTCTCGAAACTAGACGTGTTTTACATGAATAAACTCAGAAGCGGTATTAAACGATTCATTTATTTTTATCTTTAAAAACCAGTTCTCAATTAAACAACAATTCTCTTAAATATATTTAAAAAATAGTTTATAACATCTTAACCACACACGAGCTAACGGGAATAAAATAGATTTTTAGTAGCAGCATGCAATGCCCGCATAGATTCATATACATTCGGAATAATCAATAACGAAATCGACACGCAGAAATGCGTGTTTTGAATCAAAATATGAGACGAAGAGAAAGCAATAGCCCTTTTAAATATAACAATAAAACATTTAATAGATTTATATTATCCACTGACACTTCGTGATGGAATTGAATTTTTAATTTATTATTAGATTGAAACCAATATTTTAAGCTTTTCCACTTTTTTATTTGACCAGCGACCGGGTTTCGTCGTTACCGACATCATCAGACTGGTGTCTTTCACCAGTCATCAGACAGCAGTTTCAGAAAATCTTACCCTCGTGTCTTTTGATGTTGTTAGTTTATTCACTAATGTTCCAACAGATGAACTAAAAGTAGTAATTAATGATATTATGGATGTAAAAGGAACAAATCCAATAATGAAAAAAGATATTAGTAACTTAATCAAAACCTGTATAGATCAAAACTACTTTCAATTCGATAATAAATATTATGTACGAAAATCAGGTTTAGCTATGGGAAGCCCCATTTCACCGATCCTTGCTGAAATATTCATGGATCATATGGAAAAATCCATTACAAAATTAAAATCATTCAATAACGTTAAATTTTATCGCCGCTACGTCGATGATATACTAATTGTATGGTCAGGAAGCCAAAGACAATTAGACATTTTCCTAACAGAAATAAACAAAATTAATAAATCAATTCAATTCATTATGGAACTGGGCGGTAAAGTAATAAATTTCTTTGATTTAAAAATTAGCATCGAAAACAATAAAACATTTGTAACTATCAGACCACTTTTTGAGATAATCAATTCTCGAAAAACTAGTGGTGTTTACATAAATACTCATAAAATCAAAAAGTGTTTTTTTTTATATATCATACAAGTGTTTATTTTTTATATTTCAATCATCACATTATTCCACAGTTCCAAGTTGATGCCAAATGAATTAATAATATTGCTTCCTATTTTTCTTTGACTCACATAAACGCAGTTTCCAAGATTCTTCTTATCCCTGGTAATCAGCTCGAGAACTTAAAAAAGATCATAAACCGTCCATAGTGTAGTGCTGCAAGTATTTTGCTATTGGAAAAGAAAATGGAGGAGAAAAGGTAATTAATAAACGAGAAAAAAATTATAATAGCAGTATTTAAAAGAAAAAAATTATAAAAGAAAAAGAATAAACGCCTGGCGTTTTACTTTAATTTTAGCACTTTAATTCTAGTCAATATAAATTTTTAAAAAATATTTTGAGTGCGTCCAAATCTTTGTTAACAAATCTGAATTTGTCCACTTATGTGTTTGACATGTTTTTATGAAGGATATATTTCTTGTATATACGCATATATACACAAGATTTCCACATTTTTGGAATACATGATCATGCCAAGTTTTATATACATGTATATTACTTTGGGATAAAAATCATTTTAATTTTAATTTTATTATTTAATTTTTATAATTACCCTCGACTGGCACCTGAAGCGGAGGGCTGATCACCTTTCCTTCATGTGTTAACGATCCTGATAACACTGGGTAAGCCCTGCAAATACCCAGACATCCATATTCTTCTTTATCTACCATATGTTGAAATGTCAATATAGTTTCTATTTCCGAATTGCGTCACAAAGAGTGGCTTTAAGGATTTTTGACTATGTTTTTCAGAATGTCGAGTTATCTGGCCATCCTCCCCCTGCTGCTGCTGACTATGGGAACGGCGCACTCGGCTCCTGCTCAGGACAATCCCCATGACAGCGGAGAGCTGGAATCAAATGACATCAAAATTAACTACGACGAATACCCGGTATGGTGTTTCCTTCATTTTATTTATAAGTATTTTTTTTTTGTCCGCCTCCGTAGTGTAATGGTCAGCACGCTCGGCTACCGTTCCGGAGGTCCCGGGTTCAATTCCCAGGGGGGGGGGTCAAATAAATATAAGTGATTTTTTCACTGTAATATTTATTCAATATTACACTGGACTGGTACCTGAAGCGGAGGGCTGATCACCTTTCCTTCATGTGTAAACGATCAAGATAACAGTGCGTTGATATGACGCAGTGCCCGGTGCA